>NW_026706147.1:0-268966 GCF_029867415.1 Vicia villosa
GCGCTGACCAACCAACTTGAAAACCTTCAAAATATTTTCTAAGTCTAGAACTTTCCTCTTATGGAAACTTTCACATTTCAACTAACTTGCCATTTTTGGTAGTTTTGACATTTTCCTAATTTTATTTATTTCTTTGACTTTCTTTGACCGATTCTCAACCAAAAGTCGATATTTGACAATTGACCTTGAATTTGACCCAAAAAGTCAACTGTTCTGATTTTTCCGATTCCAAATGAATTTTATGATTAATCAGCTTGTTATCCAACTTCCAATCAGTTCTTCAAGGCGACCACATTTCATACTCAAAATCACCTCCTGATTAAATTTTTGACCAAAAATCCAACTGCGTTGACTTTGGTCAAAACCTCGATTTGGGAAGACCAGATGAGTTTCAAGCCTATATTCTCCAATAAATGCCTTGAGCCGAAGATTGTGAAACCCTAATTTCAGGAGGACTTCTGTGGGAATGATGCCATATAATCAGACTTCAAATCTTCTCTTTTTTTATCAAAAATTTCTTCAGCATAAGCTCTTTTCTTATCAATTCTGAATAGTAACCTTGACATGGATGAATGTAATGGATGAATGGCTTAGATGAGGTATGCATATGAATGTGATATGAGAGCCAGTTGGGGAATAAATAAGTGGGCAAATTTTGGGGTGCAACAACTGCCCCTATTCAATCTTCTTGGACCTAAATGTACAAACATCTTGGGTTTCGGACATGAGAGGTGTAAGTGGATTGAATACCCAAAAGTACCATCAAAATTTGCATTCTGTGGTGAAACGATGAGTGTTGAGTATTAACAAAGGATACCAGCCGAAGGTGGATCTTAAACAGATTGCTAACCTTAGTTAGACTTTGAACAAAAGAGACGTAGCCGTAGGACGACTCAAAAAGGAAGAAACCAGTCGTAGCGGAATCTACCAAACTGCTAACCTTAGTTAGACTTCAAAGAGAGACACAGTCGTAGGGTGACTCAACAAGGATGAAACCAGACGTAGGGGAATCCTATCCTGATTGCTAACCTTAGTTAGACTTGAAAAAAGAGACGTCGTCGTAGGACGACTCCAAAAGGAAGAAACCAGCCGTAGGGGGATCTACCAAACTGCTAACCTTAGTTAGACTTTAAAAAGAGACACATCCGTAGGGTGACTCAACAAGGATGAAACTAGCCGTAGGGGATTCCGATCCTATTTGCTAACCTTAGTTAGACTTTGAAAAAGAAGACACAACCGTAGCGTGGCTCCAAAAGGAAGAAACCATCCGTAGACGACTCCACCAAATTGCTAACCTTAGTTAGACTTTGAAAAAGAAGACACAACCGTAGTGTGGCTCCACAAGTAAGAAACCATCTGTAGACGACTCTACCAAATTGCTAACCTTAGTTAGACATTGAAAAAGAGACACAACCGTAGCGTGGCTCCACAAGGAAGAAACCATCCGTAGACGACTCTACCAAATTGCTAACCTTAGTTAGACTTTGAAAAAGAGACACAACCGTAGCGTGGCTCCACAAGGAAGGAACCATCCGTAGAGGAATCTACCAGATTGCTAACCTTAGTTAGACTTTGAAAAAGATACACAACCGTAGCGTGGCTCCACAAGGAAGAAACCATCCGTAGAGGAATCTACCAGATTGCTAACCTTAGTTAGACTTTAAAAAAGAGACACAACCGTAGCGTGACTCAAGATCTGAAGAGGTATGCCAATAACCATTGGACTTTATTGAGGAGGACTAGTAACGACTAGACTCTATGGGGATGTTTATGAACACTGGATTTGAAAGCGATGCCAATAACTATTGGACTTGACACAAAACGAAAACTAGTAATGTCTAGATTCAATCACGGGATGCCAGCAAATACCGGACTTGAAAGCTATGCCAATAATCATTTGACTTGAATGCAAGAAGACTAGTAACGACTAGGCTCAATTAAGGGGTGCCAGTAAACACTGGACTCTAATATGCACGCAACATACAGGAAAATAACCAAGGCAAACTTTCCAAAAGCAAGAAATATCCCTTATGAAAAAGGCAGTAAGGGGACTCACAAAAGGTAAGTACAAAGAGAAGACTGGTAACGACCAAACTCTATTAGATGATGCCAGTAAACACTAGGCTTTGAAGAAGGTATTGTTACTTGGGGCATAAGAATTACATGGTTCCCTCAGGCCAAAAGGCGGGGTGTAACTCTACAAAAGTGACAATCACTTGAATTGCCACACACAAAGTATGGGTTATCCAAACGATTGAGCTCAGGAAACGGGAAATAACCATAGAGGCAATGATCTTGACGTAGAATGACTCTGTATCCAATCCACAATGGAGAGAGAAAGTGAGACTTCTTCTGGAGATATATTACCTTGTGCCTTTGAAGCACATACAAACTTGGCTTATGCATTGATGCATGTTTGAATTTTTCCATGGCGTAATGCTCCATATTCATGGAGATGCTACGCGTGTTTGTAGATGCAATGTGAATGTAATGATTACTATATGCAGAGATAACGAGGGCCCTTTAGAGAATATCCCACTGACTTGCCGATCGAGCTTCGTCTCTGACCTCGGGAGAGGTAAACACATGGGAGAATCCCCTTAGTGTTAAGAACTCTGTGGGGGTGCCAATAGACATTGGACTTTAACTTGCAAGATATGCTTCTTCGTTGACTTGAAGAATACTTCTGACTTCTCACCATGTGCCACTCCTTGGGGAAATTTCAGCTTGAGGAGATTCCCTCAATTCACCATGGCGGGGATTAGAAATCCGGATAAGGAACCCTTGTTGGGAGGATTGGAACACTACTAGGAGAAATAAACTCCTATGCTCGTGGAATGGAACAAACTCTCAGGAGAAATAAACTCCTATGCTTGGGGAGAGAGTAACTTGCTGGGGAAAGCATTATGATACTTCTCCATTATGTGATGGTCAACTGCACTTTACAAGTGAATGACGGTTCCTTCAATACAAACCAAAAAGATTATGCCCCTGACTGCCTGACTTAAGAAGGTATCTTATTTATGAAGACATTTGCCTCAAAAGGATCCTTACACGACAATCACTTGAGATAATCTGCCACAGTATATTCAAGCATTTGAAATGGTCCTTCTTGATCAACGGGTCCTTGAAGAGATTATTTGAATCTCGACATAACTGCCCCAGATTGAGTGAGCTTTGAGAGAGATGTTTCGACATCAATACTTCATATTGGTCGATATCAAGAGAGAGATTCCTCGACTTGATTGACCTAGATTGATTAAATTCACAAGACAGATTCCTCGTTGTGATTATCCCTGATTAATTGGATTTGAGATGTCAAACCTTGATTTGATTACCCCAGATTGGCTGAACTCACGAGAGAGATTCCTCGTCGTGACTGCCTCTGATTATGTACATATTATCAAAATCCTCAAGTTTACTTCCCTTGAAGTCAACCAAACTATGGAAGAAACTTTATCGCGCTCAAAGGAGTCTTCAAACTCTTCCCCTCAGGGTACTTAATCAAAATGCATCTCCTTAACAAAGTATTCAGACTTCTCCCCTCAGGGTAATCAATCAAAGAAGGTATCAACTGATTTGCTCAACGGGAAATCTACCTTGACTCCTAATGTCAAGTGTTGGCTTCTTATTTGGTTAGACTGTTTCTTTCCTTAGCTTTTATTTTATGCACTAGGTTAGCCTCTTCATCTCCTCCCACTTCTTAGATTTTCAAAACCTTCTCTCTTTTTCAAAAATCCTCTTATGTTTGTAACCTTTTCAAAACCTTTTCTTAAAAATATCTTTTGCCCTTAGTGGCTTTTCTTCAAGAGCTAGTGGCATACTCGTTGATTTTATCCGAGTTGGAGCCCTTCTTTCATTTGCGATGCAAAGAACTCGTTTGTTCTCATGCTCAAGATCAATGGCTGAGTATTTCTCTCCGACGACGATAAAGTGTTTATTCGTTTTTAAAAACGTTTTCCCTTTAAGCGGAACTACATTAGCTCTGACTTCTCCATTGCACTGAGGAGGTATGTAGGCCCAAGGCTTAACGCTTTGCCGAGCTTATTTTAAAAATAAAACAAACCGTTTTTTTAACACACACGACATAGATTTTCAAAAAGGTTCCTGTGGAGTACCACAGATATAAGGGGTGCTTTAAACCTTCCCCTCATATAATCAACACCCGTACCTGAGATCTCTTTCTTGTTTTAAAAAAACAAAACTTTGGGTTTTACGTTCTTTTCCCTTTTCCTTTGAAAAAAATAAAGCGCGGTGGCGATTTCAAAAGAAAATATTGATTCGAGTCAATCCCATGGCTTCGATATTAGATTTTCCCCGCTACAGAAAAATGGCGACTTCACTGGGGACTCGGTTTTAAGTGTGTTAAGCCTATTTTTGTTTATCTGTGTGTTTTTATCTGTATATATTGTTGTGTGCTTTGTTTGTTTATTTTTTTTTCCTTTTTGGTGCTCGATGGTTCCTCCGTGATGAGACAAAGTTCTAACCCGAACTTTGGTGAGTAACTTGAGATAGGAGGTGGTAAGACCAATAGTCGCATGTCAGGAGCAATCCTTACCATGAGCGTCATATGGTGGAACCCCAATCAGTGGAGGCCTCATGGAAGGTAGTAGAGGTTGTTACGAACCATCGTGATAATGCTATTACTTTCAATAGTGAGTGTCCGTAGAAGCTGAATGGCCTAGAACCTTTTTAACCAATCTAAGCCTTTTTAGGATGTAGTGCAGAAACAAGATCAAGTACCAATTTGAGCTTGTTGTCATGCGATACTACGCTCAGACGAGGTCTTTTTAGGCATATTAGTGGCGCCCATGAGCAATTGTGCGTGCCGGTAATATCCGATAGAAGATTGAAAACTCTGGGATCCTTTGTAGAACCCGATTGGCAGGTACAAAATTCCATATATCACTCCTTGTGGGATGGGTAGACCCATGGCTCCATGCTCGTGACGTCAAACCTAAGAACCTGGACTGTGTGATTTTGTGTGATTTGATGTGATCTTGTGTGCTCTTGATTGTGATTGATGCATAAACCATGCATTCATGCATTCATAAAAATGACATTCACAAATGGTTTTCAAGGAACTTAGAGACATTTTTTGTAAACATCACAGGTACCATGGATCAAAAGAGAAGCATCAAGAAGTACATTTTCAGAAATTCAAGTGCAAAGGAATTGAAAGAGCTAGCAACTTTGGTTCCTAATCTTGACAACTTCAAAAACCGTTATGGGAAATTGATCTCTATCTTGAAGACTAAAGTGGAAAAGGGGATTCTTGAGACTCTTGTGCAGTTTTACGACCCGGTTTATCATTGTTTCACCTTTCCTGATTATCAGCTTATGCCCACTTTGGAAGAGTATTCTTATTGGATCGATTTGCCGCTTACGAATGACATACCGTTTAGTGGTCTGGAAAAAGAGCCTCAGGTTGATGAGATGGCAGAGCTTCTTCATTTGAAAATATCAGATGTAAAAGCAAACATGACCAAAAAAGGAGGAATTTGGGGGTTGACTTCTAAGTTCTTGATTGGAAAGGCTTCTATGTTGGCTAATAAAGGAAGTATGATTGCTTTTGAGACATTTCTGGCCTTGCTCATCTATGGTTTGATAGTCTTTCCCAACATTGACAACTTTGTCGATGTTAATGCTATTCAGATTTTCATGATTGGGAATCCCGTTCCTACTTTGCTTGGGGACACTTATCATTCCATTCACCATAGGGATGATAAGAAAGGTGGACTTATCAACTGTTGCACTCTGTTGCTCTATAAGTGGTTTATTTCGCACTTACCTCAAGCTAAGAGTTTCTTGAACAATCCTGATGGTCTCTCATGGTCTCAGAAGATCATGCCTCTTACTAATGGGAATATCCATTGGTACAATCCTGCTTATGACATTGGTGAGATTATTGATAGTTGTGGAGAATTCCCTAATGTACCTCTTCTTGGTATACAAGGAGGAATTACCTACAACCCCATTCTTGCAAGGCGTCAATTTTGCTATCCCATGAAGGAGAGACCCGCTAATATTCTTGTGTCAGGAATCTTCTATCTTAATCAAGATGGAAATTCGGATATGAGAAATCGGTTTGTGCGTGCTTGGCACCATGTTGATAGGAAGAGACATTTGGGAACGAAACAATGTGTTGCTCTCAAAGACTATACTGATTGGGTTCAAGCTAGAGCTCATACTTTTCAGATGCCTTATTTACTCGAGGAGCCTTCTCTACTCATTTCTCCACCTTTGTCTTTCACTACTCCTGTTGAAAGTAGTGAAGAACATCTAGAGCTCGTGGCTAAGTTGAGAGCGGAAAGAGATACTTTGGAGCTTGAAAACAAAGAGTTGAAGATACACTTGAAAGAAAAAGATGAAATGCTTGATATCCAAGATGGATGGTTGATGGAAAAGGATGATCAGATTCGTCATCAAGAAGAGCTACTTCAACAACATGGTGAAAAGCTAAAGAGACCACAAGAAGATTCAGTTGCATGGAAAGAAGTTGCTGATAAGCTGATGGTCGAGAATGCTCATTTGAAGGCCTTTTATGAAGATGAGTTGGAGAAGCTCCGTAGGAAGCTGCAGAGAGGAGTTGGATCTTCGCCAGAAGTGTTCCCTTATAGTTTTTAGCTTTTCTTTTGTTTTGTAATTTTGGATCTTTGAATCCTTTTGTATGCTTTCCCATTACTAATGAAAGAATATTGTTATGTTTTATGTTGTTTTTGCTAAATGTTTACAATTAATGTCTTAAAGTTCCTTGAAAACCCAAAAAAAATATAATAAAATCATTTGCTTTGCATTTCATGCATCATTCTGCATTTTGGTCTTGCTTCCGAGAGTATTCTCGAGGTCTTATTCAGTGTTCTTCATACAGAATCAAGTTGTCTCACCGGTATAACACTCGATCTAACTGCAAGAAGAAGATGGAAGGTCTTGAACAAGAGAATCGTGAGCTACGTGAAGAGGTTGTTACTTTGAGATCTGGTGTGGATTGTCTCACTGCTCTGGTTGAGACATTGATGGCTACTCAGAATCAGAATCAGAATCAGAATCAGGTTCCTCCTCCCAATGCCCAAGCTCAGGGTCAGACCACTGTGATTTCTGAAATTGCTGCTACAACAATTCATGTTGTTCCTGTTGGTGCTACTCAGCAACGTATGCCTAATGGATATCCTTGGGGCATGCCTGAAGTTTATTTGTCTGTTCCTGAGATGACTCGTCCGTTGACTCCTGTTATGGTCAACACATCTCATATTGTTCATACTGGTCCTTTTGTCCCAGAGCCCATTTATGATGCTGCTCCAAGTGAAATTCATGACAGAATGGATGGTTTCCAAGATCAGTTCGAAGAATTGCAGAAAGAAATGAAAGCCTTGCGTGGGAAAGAACTGTTTGGAAAGAATGTGCATGATCTTTGCCTTGTTCCTAATGTGAAAGTACCTGCTAAGTTCAAGCTGCCTGAATTTGAGAAGTATAAAGGAAACTCTTGCCCTCAGGCACATTTGGTGATGTATGTGAGAAAGATGTCCACTCAAACTGATGATCAACGTCTATTGATTCACTATTTCCAAGACAGTTTGACTGGAGCTGCTTCTAAGTGGCATATGGGCTTTGATAGCACCCATATTCGCACTTTTAATGACTTGGCTGGAGCGTTTGTGAAGCAATACAAGTATAATGTGGACATGGCTCCTGATAGGGATCAATTGCGAGCTATGATGCAGATAGAGAAAGAATCCTTCAAAGAATATGCTCAGAGATGGCGTGAGGTTGCCGCCCAAGTGATTCCTCCGATGGAAGAAAAAGAGATGACTAAGATTTTTCTGAAGACTCTTGGTCCGTTTTACTATGAGAAAATGATTGCAAGTGCTCCTGTAGACTTCACCGAAATGGTGGGTATGGGTGTCAGATTGGAAGAAGCTGTGCGAGAAGGCCGTCTGGTGCGAAATGACAATTCATCTGGTGGTGGGAAGAAGTATGGTTCTTCACTCCAAAAGAAGAAAGAATCAGATGCTAATGCTGTTTCTCATGGGAGGAATAGTCGATTCAGAAATCAATCTCAACAAGTGGCGTCAGTAACTCCTGTCATGAATTCAGTGCCTGTAGCTTCTGTTAATCAACAACCAGCAAGGCGGAATCCGTATCCTCGGATTAATATTGATCCTATCCCCATGACGTACACTGAACTGTATCCTGCTCTAATTCATAAGAAGTTGGTTCAACCAAGGTCACCCCCTCCTGTGCCAGAGAAACTCCCTTGGTGGTACAAAGCTGATGCCACTTGTGCTTATCATCAGAATGCTTCTGGGCATGATTTGGAAAACTGTTGGGCCCTGAAGAATGAAGTCTAGAGATTGGTTCGTTCCGGCATGCTCTCTTTCCGTGATATTGGCCCAAATGTGCAGAACAATCAATTGCCAACTCATGAAGCGTCTGCTGTGAATATGGTATCTGGGTGCCCTGGGAAGTATAAGATTTATTGTGTGGAAGACTTCAGAGGGTCATTGGTAGAGATGCATGCCACTTTGTGTGAGTACAGTCATTATGAGCATAATCATGCTGCTTGTAGGATTTGTTCAGTCAATCCTTGAGGATGTTACATTGTGAGGAGAGACTTACAAGAGATGATAGATCAAAGGCTCATCGAGATTCTGAGGGATAGAGATGAAGATGATGTCAATGTGATTGAACCATGCTTTGAAATCCCGGAATGTGTAGAGATTGGTTATTATGGCAAAGCTGCTGTGGAACCTCTTGTGATATGTTTGCTTGGATCTGTACCTTATAGTTCTGATAAAGCTGTACCCTACAGATACAATGCCACCATGCTGGAAGCTGGAAAAGAAATTGAGATTAAGCCTATGTCTTCTGTTGGGAATATAGCAGATGTCAGTAGAGTGACTAAAAGTGGACGAGTTTTTACTCAGCCCAAAACAGTTGTGGGTGTCTAGAGGAATTCTACTCAAGTACCTGTGAACAATAATGATGCGACAAAAGTGAATGCTGGGTCATCTTCAGGAAAGGAGATGGATGAGATTTTGAAGCTTATCAAGATGAGCGATTATAAGATTGTGGATTAGTTGCATCGCACTCCGTACAAGATCTCTATAATGGAGCTGCTGACGAGTTCTCCTGCTCATAGGGATTCTTTGATCAAAATACTTGATCAAGCCTTTGTGGATCATGATGTGACGCTGGATCAGTTTAATGGGGTTGTGAGTAATATAACTGCGTGTAACAATTTGAGCTTCAGTGATGAATATTTGTCTGAGGAAGGAAGAAATCATAATTTGGCTTTGCACATCTCTGTCAGTTGCAAAGAGGACTCAATGTCCAATGTGTTGATCGATACTGGATCGTCTCTGAATGTCATGCCAAAATCCACTCTTGCTAAGCTGTCTTATGGTGGCACACCAATGAGATTTAGCAATGTGATTGTCAAGGCTTTTGATGGATCGAAGAATTCAGTGGTCGGAGAGGTTGATTTGCCTATTAGTATTGGACCATTTGTCTTCAAGATTACTTTTCAAGTGATGGATATTTTCCCTGCGTATAGTTGCTTATTGAGGACGCCCATGGATCCATGAGGCTGGGGCAGTCACTTCGACTCTTCACCAAAAGTTGAAATTTGTGAAAGATGGAAAGATGGTTGTTGTGAATGGAGAACAAGCTTTGCTGATTAGTCATCTCTCTTCGTTCCGTACCATAGAAGCTGATGAAGTGGTCATTGGAACTGCATTCCAAGCCCTGTTTGTTAATGATGAATTCAAAAAGGATGAAGCTTCCATTGCCTCCTTCAAAGATGCTCAACTGGTGGTTCAGAATGGACATTCAGGAGTTTGGGGACAAGTGGTGAGTCTACAAGAGAACAAGAATAGAGCTGGTCTGGGATTTTCTGCCTCAGACAAGTCTGTGATGAAGCCTGAGTCCGCCTTTCGTCCTTATCAGGAAATGTTTCATAGTGCTGGTTTTCTACACCCGACTCTTCCAGAGGTGGATGCTATTGTTGAAGACGAACCAGAGCCAGAATTGCCAAACTTTGTGACCCATGGAAAGATGATTAAGAATTGGATCACCATTGACATTCCTGAGTGTACTCATGTCTCAAAGTAATTTGCTTTTATGTTTTTCAAAAATCCTTTCATTCTGCCCAAGATGAAAGTGAAGTTGTTGAGGTTGTTTTCTGTTTGTTTTAAACATTAAAATCATCAATAAAAGTCATTTTGTTCCTGCATATAAATGCTTTTTATCTTTTTGCTTTTTCTGGAAAGTGGTAACACAAAAAACCTTAAAAATGTTTTCATTTTTCCATAATCTGCACGATTACATGTTTGCATATATCTGTCCTTTTCTTGAAATAATAATCATTTGTGCAGATTAATCAATAAAACCGTTGAAAGTAATGACCCTGCGCCCTCTCCTAACTTCGAGTTTCTTGTGTATGAGGCGGAAGAAGAGAGTGATGAATGTATTCCTGATGAGATTTCCCGACTGCTTGAGCACGAGGAAGACACCATCCAGCCGTATAAAGAGCCATTAGAAGTCATCAACTTGGGTTTTGAAGAGGATAAAAAGGAAGTCAAGATTGGGGCACTGCTTAGTCAAGATGTTAAGAAGAGGATGGTAGAGCTTCTTAAAGAGTATGTTGATATTTTTGCGTGGTCCTACCAAGACATGCCTGGGCTGGACACAGATATTGTGGAGCATCGTTTGCCGTTGAAACCAGAATGTCCTCCTGTCAAGCAAAAGTTAAGAAGGAGTCATCCTGATATGGCGGAAAAGATTAAGAATGAGGTCTTGAAACAGATTGACGTAGGTTTCCTTGTCACTTCTGTATATCCTTAATGGATTGCCAATATTTTGCCTGTTCCAAAGAAAGACGGAAAAGTTCGCATGTGTGTGGATTACAGAGATTTGAACAAAGCCAGTACGAAAGATGATTTTCCTCTACCTCACATTGATATGTTGGTAGATAGCACGGCAAAGTTTGAGGTTTTCTCCTTCATGGATGGTTTTTCAGGATATGATCAGATTAAGATGGCACCTGAAGACATGGAAAAGACAACCTTTATCACACCATGGGGAACATTTTGTTACAAAGTGATGCCATTTGGGCTGAAGAATGCTGGTGCGACGTATCAGAGGGCCATGACCACTCTTTTCCATGATATGATGCACAAATAAATTGAGGTTTATGTGGATGATATGATTGCCAAGTCCCAGCCAGAGGAGGGGCACATGGAAGATCTTTTAAAGTTGTTTCAGCGTTTGAGAAAGTATCGTCTCCGCTTAAATCCAAACAAATGCACTTTTGGTGTCCGTTCCGGAAAATTATTGGGTTTCGTTGTCAGTCAGAGAGGAATTGAAGTAGATCCTGATAAAGTTAAAGCAATTCAGGAAATTCCAGCACCAAAGACTGAGAAACAAGTGAGAGGTTTCCTTGGACGTTTGAATTATATCTCTAGGTTCATTTCCAATATGACTGCTACCTATGAGCCAATCTTCAAGCTGTTAAAGAAAAATCAGGGATGTGTGTGGAATGAAGATTGTCAAAAAGCTTTTGACAACATCAAAGAATATTTGCTTGAACCTCCCATCTTGCTCCCTCCAGTCGAGGGAAGACCTCTGATTATGTATCTCACAGTGCTTGAAAATTCAATGGGATGTGTGTTGGGTCAGCATGACGAGTCTGGTCAAAAAGAGTATGCAATATACTACCTTAGCAAAAAGTTTACCGAGTGCGAAACAAGATACTCGCTGCTTGAGAAAACTTGTTGTGCTTTGGTGTGGGCTGCTCGCCGACTGAGACAGTATATGTTGAACCACACCACCCTATTGATTTCAAAAATGGATCCAATTAAGTATGTATTTGAGAAACCTGCATTAACTGGAAGGATTGCTTGCTGGCAAATGTTGTTATCAGAATATGATATTGAATATCGAGTTCAGAAAGCTGTGAAAGGAAGTGTGTTGGCAAAGTACCTCGCTCACCATCCAATTGATGATCATCAATCTATAAGAATGGACTTCCCAGATGAAGATATAATGTATTTGAGATCTCAAGATTGGGATGAATCATTGCCAGAAGAAGGGCCAGATCCTGAATCCAAATGGGGTTTAATTTTTGACGGAGCTTCTAATGTTCATGGCCATGGAATTGGCGCCATTATCGTCACTCCACATGGATCACATATACCTTTCACTGCAAGGATATGTTTTGACTGTACAAACAATATTGCTGAGTATGAAGCTTGCATCATGGGACTTGAAGAGGCCATTAATCTGAGAATTAAGATTCTTGATGTTTATGGAGATTCTGCGCTTGTGATTAATCAGATTAAAGGAGAATGGGAAACTCGTCATCCTGGTTTAATTCCTTACAAAGATTACGCCAGAAGGTTATTGACATTCTTCAACAAAGTGGAATTCCACCACATCCCTCGAGATGAGAATCAGATGGCCGATGCTTTAGCCACATTGTCTTCCATGTACAAAGTAAATTTCCATAATGAGGAACCTCAGATTACAATCAGGCGTCTTGATAGACATGCTCATGTATTTTCAGTTGAGGAAGCAACAGATGAAAAGCCTTGGTATTTCGATGTTAAGCATTTTCTTCAGACCCAAGAGTACCCACTTGGGGCATCAAGTAAGGATAAGAAAACTTTGAGGAGATTGGCTGGCCGTTTCTTCATCAATACTGATGTTTTGTATAAAAGGAATTATGACATTGTCTTGCTCAGATGCATGGATAGACACGAAGCAGACATGTTGATGCATGAAATTCATGAAGGTTCTTTTGGTACTCATGCCAATTGACATTCGATGGCTAAAAAGATGCTTAGAGCAGGTTACTATTGGCTGACAATGGAATCTGATTGCTACAAGTTTGTAAAGAAGTGTCACAAGTGTCAAGTGTATGCTGACAAGATTCATGTGCCTCCAACACTTCTCAATGTTATTTCCTCTCCATGGCCTTTATCTATGTGGGGTATCGATATGATTGGCATGATTGAACCCAAGGCTTCAAATGGACATCGATTCATCCTGGTAGCAATCGATTATTTCACCAAGTGGGTGGAAGCTGCTTCATATGCTAATGTAACAAAGCAGGTTGTGGTTAGATTTATCAAGAACAACATCATCTGCAGATATGGTGTACCGAGCAAGATCATTACTGATAATGGCTCGAATCTGAATAACAGCATGATGAGAGAACTATGTGAAAGCTTCAAGATTGAACATCACAACTCCTCGCCTTATAGGCCAAAGATGAATGGAGCTGTTGAAGCAGCAAATAAGAATATTAAGAAGATCGTGCAAAAGATGGTTGTTACGTACAAGGACTGGCATGAGATGCTCCCATTTGCTTTGCATGGGTACCGTACATCTGTTCGTACTTCAACTGGGGCAACTCCCTTTTCTTTGGTTTATGGTATGGAAGCAGTGCTCCCTATTGAGGTTGAGATTCCATCATTGAGAATTTTAATGGAAACCAAGTTGTCTGAGGCTGAATGGTGTCAGAGCAGGTTTGATCATTTGAACTTAATAGAAGAAAAGAGAATGACGGCTTTATGCCATGGTCAGTTGTACCAGAAAAGAATGAAGAAAGCTTTTGATAAGAAGGTTCGACCTCGTGTATTCAGAGAAGGCGACCTCGTGCTCAAAAGGATCTTGTCTTTCACCTCCGATTCAAGGGGCAAGTGGACTCCTAATTTTGAAGGACCATATGTTGTTAAGAAAGCCTTCTCTGGAGGTGCATTAATTCTTGCAACTATGGATGGAGAAGAGCTCCCACGTCCCGTGAATGCTGATGTAGTCAAGAAATACTTCGCCTAAATAATAAAAGAACAGCTCGCTGAGTTGAAAACCCGAAAGGGCGGCTTAGGCAAAAAAGAGCGTCTCGGTGGACTGAAAACCCGAAAGGGCGGTCCAGGCAAAAATTAGAGACATAAACAGAATAAAATACCCGGTGGACTGAAAACCCGAAAGGGCGGTCCAGGAAAAAGTTAGGGATTCATGGCAAGTAACTACATCAGACAAGACTTGATCATCAGCAGTCATCTGTTTATCATGAGAAATTCAACACATTTCAACGGAAGCCTTTGCTCAGGAATTCCATGTTGAGAGAGAGGATGGGGTCATTACATTTCAATGTACCTTTTCCACAAAATTACCACTTTCCAAACTTTGTAATAATCCATGGAGTCTTGCCTTTTGCAGGCTACCATTCTATTAAAAAAGTTTGAGCCTTTACCTTTTATTGGCAATCTTATTTCTTTCATATCTCTCAAAATGTCATTTATTGTTGATAGTAATTTTTGAAACAAAGAGAAAATTGATTTCAACAAAATCCTTTTGAAAATTATAAAAGAAGTTTTACTTTGATTCATTAGTGCATTACAGGGAATGGATATGTTGATATATTCATATGCAAAAGAAGAAGATTGTGTTCCACTCAATGCACCTTTGGCCTGGTTCGAACATGGTGTAGAACTCAACTATTGTGTTCTCTTAGCTCTGATGTTCCCTAGTGTTGGGCAGCATATATTCTGAAGCCATCAAAAGTTTGTTATAGCAGTTTCTGCTTTGGTGTTCAGCTTGAGACATGCTTGATTATGTTATCTTTCGAACTCCGTCTCTCGAGTTAATTCTTGTGCTAAGTTTTGGCAGCATATGCATCATTAACATTCATCAAAAACACTCATACATTCACATTTGCTATCATGAAGTTTACTGTCAAACAGATTGCTCTTTCATTTAGAGTGTCTTAAGCAGAAAAAGCTCACTTTCCTTGAAAATCCCCACTGAATTTGTTTCTAGGTGGATAATATGTTTCAGTTATTCTGTTCAGATGATTACGAACAGAAGACCAGTGAGTTTCTCTTTCACATGGTCCAGTCTTTTTGGCAGCTTCTTTCCATTTTGGTCATGGATTGAATTTTGGTCGCTGAATGATGAATATTGAGATTATGCACTTGTGTTTGCATCCTCAAATCATTGAAAAAGTATTATTGGTTGCTCTTCACCATCATTGGTTCAAAGGGGCATCTCTTCATGCCTTCAGTGGAATGTTGGTATGTGTTATCGTCAGTGGTACGGCGGTACATCTCCTTCATAGTCAGTGGTACATCGATGATTTATCCCTTTTATATCATCAGTGGTACGGTGGTATACCTCCTCATGCCTTCAGTGGAACATTGGTATGTGTTATCGTCAGTGCTACGGCAGTACATCTCTTTCATCGTCAGTGGTACGTCGATGAATCATCTCTTTTTATATCATCAGTGGTACGGTGGTATACCTCTTCATGCCTTCAGTGGAACGTTGGTATGTGTTATCGTCAGTGGTACGGCGGTACATCTCTTTCATCGTCAGTGGTACGTCGATGAATCATCTCTTTTTATATCATCAGTGGTACGGTGGTATACCTCTTCATGCCTTCAGTGGAACGTTGGTATGTGTTATCGTCAATGGTACGGCGGTACATCTCTTTCATCGTCAGTGGTACGTCGATGATTTATCTCTTTTCATATCATCAGTGGTACGGTGGTATATCTTTTTCATGCCTTCAGTGGAACGTTGGTATGTGTTATCGTCAGTGGTACGGCGGTATATCTCTTTCATCATCAGTGGTACGTCGATGAATCATCTCTTTTTATATCATCAGTGATACGGTGGTATATCTCTTCATGCCTTCAGTGGAATGTTGGTATGTGTTATCGTCATTGGTACGGCGGTACATCTCTTTCATCGTCAGTGGTACGTCGATAAATTATCCCTTTTATATCATCAGTGGTATGGTGGTATATCTCTTTCATGCCTTCAGTGGAACGTTGGTATGTGTTATCGTCAGTGGTACGGCGGTACATCTCTTTCATCGTCAGTGGTACGTCGATGAATTATCCCTTTTATATCATCAGTGGTACGGTGGTATATCTCTTTCATGCCTTCAGTGGAACGTTGGTATGTGTTATCGTCAGTGGTACGGCGGTACATCTCTTCATATCATCAATGGTACGATGGTGTGATTTCTATTAACAGAAGATTGGCATTCTGATTCAAGATGCATACTTTCTCATCCCCAGTGGAAGAGGATGTTTCCCTTTTCCCATCCCTAGTGAAAGAGGATGCCTTAACCTCTATGGTGCGAAGTGTTTTCCCCAGAGAAGTTTCTTTCTTCACCAAAGTTTCATCTCTCCAACAAAGTCTTGCCTTCCCCAGCGGATTTTTGCCAGCAAGACATTTATTTTCCCCAGTGGAGTACCTTTTACTCCCCGGTGTTGCCATGTTTCATCATCATCATAGGCATTCATTAACATTGCATCTTAGGATCAAAAATTGTGTTTTATATATTTAAGTCTCTTCGATTTTGTCAAAACGAAGATTTCCAATCATCGTATCTCCAAATCGAAGAAACTTAAATAGGGGCATCTGTCATACCCCAATTTTTGACCCTAAGATCCTATATCATTCATATCCCAATCACTAATCAAGAGCTTCACTTGGAAGTTTTGTTTATGGAGTTGCACTCACCTCATCAATAAGAGGAACCATCAAGCACCTATGATTGTTTACCTTGTATGCATATTATACTAACCCAAATACCAAAAACATTGCTTTGTTTCTTTGTAGGCTTTTGTTTTGTAGGTACCATGCCAAGACATGCAATGAACAAGGCATTTTTCACATTTTTTACTGATGAAATCGATTTCCCTACTGGGTAAATCGATTTCCCTGCAACAATCTTCACCAAAATCACATTCTGGACAGCATGAAATCGATTTCCCTCCTGGGTAAATCGATTCCTAGTGTATTTTGCGCCAAATTCTCTTCTGGAACAGAGTGAAATCGATTTCACTCCTTGGGAAATCGATTTCCTTAAGGCGAAATTCAAAAAATATCAGGAGGGAAGCTTGACATCATTTTGGCACCTTTTTCTTTGATCATTTTGGTCATTTTACCAATTTTCCACCTCATCAAAATTAACCCCTTCATTAAACCCACTTAAACCTCATTTTACCATTTCTTACCATTTAAATGCCACTTTAATCACCAATTAAACACAAGCTAATTACCAAATGCAAAAAGACCAAACTACCACTACTCTTGCTCTCATCCTATAAATAGAGCCCACTACTCTCTCATTTCTCAAGCTTAGAGAGCCAACAAATCCCTTGCAATTTCTCTCCTCATCCTTACCAAATTCACCAAAGCTCTTATTCTTTCATAAAGTTTGTGAGTCACATCTTGAACCTCACAAACTTTGAGCTAAACTACCATCCATTTCACTCTTTTTTCTTCAATTGTTGAGAGAACAAGATTTGTGTTAGTGATTCTTGAAGTAGATCTAAGTTGTGTTCAAGATTTGGTAATTTTCTTCATCCTTTTTGTATATCATAATGTAATTCTTTGTTGCTTGTGTTCAATGCATCTTTGATGCTATATTGGTGCTATTTGATGGTGATTTGATGGAAAATTCGTGCTCCAATTGATGTTTGATCATAAGGTGTTTGATGTTTGTTCAAGTCAAGTTTCATGCCTTTAAATGCTGTTTTGCTGAAATTTACACTGAGGAAATCGATTTCCTTAAGGCTAAAATCGATTTCCTGTTGAACGTAACTTGTTTTTTTTGAAAACTGCACTATGGAAATCGATTTCCCCCTGCATGAAATCGATTTCCAGCAGGCAGAATGTGGTTTTTTGCCTTTTTTTATGCTTGTTTTGGCTTCCTTCTACCTCCACTTCATTAATATCGTTGGATCTAGGGTGTCGATAGGTTTGAAATGACCTAATCCACCAAAATGGATTAATGATATTAATGATAGTGTGAGTTGATTATCTTTTATGCATTTTATTCTTCTTTTCATCTTATTTCCTTTTGATCGATGAAAGTCTTAATATCTTGAGAATCCTATGGATTCTTGATAAAGACTAGATCAATTTGTTTCTATTCTTATCTTTTCATCTTATTTCCTTTTGATCAATGAAAGTCTTAATATCTTGAGAATTCTATGGATTCTTGATAAAGACTAGATCAATTTGTTTCTATTCTTATCTTTTCATCTTATTTCCTTTTGATCGATGAAAGTCTTAATATCTTGAGAATTCTATGGATTCTTGATAAAGACTAGATCAATTTGTTTCTATTCTTATCTTTTCATCTTATTTCCTTTTGATCAATGAAAGTCTTAATATCTTGAGAATTCTAGGGATTCTTGATAAAGACTAGATCAATTTGTTTCTATTCTTATCTTTTTCATCTTATTTTCTTTTGATCGATGAAAGTCTTAATATCTTGAGAATTCTATGGATTCTTGATAAAGACTAGATCAATTTGTTTCTATTCTTATCTTTTTCATCTTATTTTCTTTTTGATCGATGAAAGTCTTAATATCTTGAGAATTCTATGAATTCTTGATAAAGACTAGATCGTTTCTTCTTCTCCATCTTATTTCTTTTGATTGATGATCTTGATACATGGAGAATCCTCCTACATTTGTCCCGACTCGATAAAAGATCAAATATGGAAGAGAATTGTATGCGGTTGATTTATGACTTATGGAAATTTATCGTGTAGTCGCTATGATTTTATCAAGCTTCTGATAAGTTTCCATTGACTTTAAATCCGAGTACATCCTTCACTCACCATGGATCTTCCTACTAACTTTGATAACATACTTGACAAGTTTCAAGATGGTTATCTTTAACATTTAACATCTAACAATTGACTTTACTTTCCGCACTTTTATTATATTGCTCTTTATATTTCTCGCTTTATCGCTTTATTTTATCATTTCATCATATTTACATTCCGCTATTTTCTCTTTGTCCATTTGGACACTATGTTTATGCTTCCGCTATTTTTCTTTTGTCCACTTGGACCATACTTTACTTTTATGCTAAAACACTAATAAAAAACCAAAATCTAAAAAACACATAAGGCTCTCTTTGGACTATCGGTTACTATCCTGAGCATTTCAGAGATTCGGACTTGTGGACTTAGTGCCTCTGGACCCTTATTCTGTAGTTACTCTGCTGTTATTCTGTCTGTCTGCATTGGATTGTTGTCTGTTTGTATGTGCAGGTATTTCCTTGAGAGCCCTTGATGGTTAATTCCAAGGCATTGAGATAAGGATTTTACCCAAAAACAGCTGTTACTCTACCCGATTTTCGTCAGAATCTTAATGTGCTTAATGCAAAGTGGTGCTAAAGATAATAAGTTCATCTGGATCCCCAAGTGTTAATGTGTTGGTATTGATAACTCCAAAGGATGGGAAATCTACCTTGACTCCTAATGTCAAGTGTTGGCTTCTTATTTGGTTAGACCATTTCTTTCCTTAGCTTTTATTTTATGCACTAGGTTAGCCTCTCCAGCTCCTCCCACTTCTTAGATTTTCAAAACCTTCTCTCTTTTTCAAAAATCTTCTTATGTTTGTAACCTTTTCAAAACCTTTTCTTAAAAATATCTTTTGCCCTTAGTGGCTTTTCTTCAAAAGTTTAGACACCGTTAATTGTCGAAACGAGTGGTTATACCCCACGATTTTGAAATTGATTGATAAAATGAGGTCTTTTCCGCGTGAGAGAGCTAGTGGCACACTCGTTGATTTTATCCGAGTTGGAGCCCTTGTTTCATTTGCGATGCAAAGAACTTGTTTGTTCTCATGCTCAAGATCAATGGCTGAGTATTTCTCTCCGACGACGATAAAGTGTTTATTCGTTTTTAAAAACGTTTTCCCTTTAAGCGGAACTACATTAGCTCTGACTTCTCCATTGTACCGAGGAGGTATGTAGGCCCAAGGCTTAACGCTTTGCCGAGCTTATTTTAAAAATAAAACAAACCGTTTTTTTAACACACACGACACAGATTTTCAAAAAGGTTCCTCTGGAGTACCACAGATATGAGGGGTGCTTTAAACCTTCCCCTCATATAATCAACACCCGTACCTGAGATCTCTTTCTTGTTTTAAAAAAACAAAACTTTGGGTTTTACGTTCTTTTCCCTTTTCCTCTGAAAAAAATAAAGCGCGGTGGCGATTTCAAACGAAAATATTGATTCGAGTCAATCCCATGGCTTCGATATCAGATTTTCCCCGCTACAGGAAGCGTGTTTTGAACGACTAAATCGTTCTGCTCACTTGGTTACATGCGCCTCTCACTCTCTCTTGCCTAAGGTCTGGGGTTCGAACCCCCCCTCTGACCTTTTGTTTTGCTTGTTTTATTTTTTTTGTTCATTCATGCATTTGTTTCAAAATAAAGTAAACTGAAGGTGTTTGTCTAACAAACTACGCGCGTAGCCCAGATGGTGGGAGTTTTGGTTACTGACTTGGAGGGCGTGAGTTCAAGCCCTTTAGGTGACAAAACCTTATTTTTTATCACTTTTCCACTTCAATTTGTTCACAGCTTTAACTAATTATTTCACCTATTAAACTAAAACATTTTTGATTTATTTTTTACACACTTCTCATTTATTATAACTATTTTCAGAATATATCAAAAAAATCATAAAAATATATTGTTTTAGTATATTTTTAATTAGGTTAAAAACCATATATTTTAAGTATGTATTAATACCTTAAAAATATAATATTTATTTGGTTTTCAAAGCCAAGTCTCTTGTAAATATTTTTGTGATAAAACCCTAATCATTTAGGTCTTAATCAAGATTAGACTTTGTCATTATCTTGATTAAGTTGATTGTTGTCAAGAATTCAAACTGTTTTCAAAATTCCGATTAGTCGGATGGTTAAAGTTTTCAAATAAACAAAACAGTAATCATTTCAAAAAAATCATTCTCAACTGTAAATATTTTTATTGGGCCTCTAATAGAGTGTAAGTCCCAGCACCTTTTTCTTTTCTTAGTTTGTTTTCAAAAACTGTATTTACAAAATCTTCTATCTGTTTTCAAAACATTCTTCTGGTATTTGAAGGGCATTATTCCCGATGAAACTCTTTAGATACCTATGTGACCTTTGTCCATCTTCACTTCTTATGTTTTCCAAAACCCTTAACTGTTTATAATAAATATTCAACTGTTATCAATAAACAATAAAAATTGCTGGTGAGGCTTTGTATATACTTCTTCAAAGGCCTCCACTCCATCCAGGTTAGGCTTTACAAGCTTTCAATTTACAGTCTTTATTTAAATTACTGTCAAATATAGAACTGTTTATATATTGTTTAGAACTACGTCTGAGTGTAAACCCTAGGACAGTTAAACTATATATATTATAGGAATATGGCCTAGGATTGAGAATGTCTTCCCAGTGAAGGCTCTTTCCTAAATAGAGATCTGTAGTTCAACCCCTCAAGATGAATTATTCCCGGTGAAACATTTGAAAAAAACCTTAGAACCCAAACTAGGACACATCCACCCAAGAGGAATTATTCCCGGTGAAACCTCTTACCCATTTGCTTAGAGCCAAAATAAGTTCAAAAACCACATAGTTTTTCTCTTGTGCTATAACAAGGTCCCTCGATGACCCTCGATTAGCCTCCTCTTGGGCTTTGTACAAGGACCCACAGGCTTCTTAAAAGTATTTCCAGCTTCCTCTTGAGCTTGTATACAAGGACCCATCAAGATTCTTATAAACATAGGAACAGGTCTTTAGTCACCTTTTAGCCTACCCTGGTGAGTTTCTTCCACTTTAAACCATACTTTAAACAAGCCAAGTTCGTCTCAATCTCATATTGAGTACACCTTTTGGAATGAGAGACATGGACAGTCTCTGTCACCCTTATCACCACTAATTTTTTCTTAGCAGAGTCTAGGATCCATAGTTATCTATCCTCAGTCAGTGTCAGCCTTAATCTTGGGCTTTAAACAAGAAGTCTCAATTAGATAATATTTATGCCATCATTAAAAACCCCTGGAAAGGGTTAGCCTCCAAAAAACAGTCCTTAATAGATAAATCCTCCAGTAGAGTAAAACTCCCCCAATGAGTCCTTCATTATCAAGTAGCGACAACCTTGGGCTTTGTACAAGGCAGATAAACCACATTTCCTGTGTCAAAGATCCCTAATCTCAAGGATCTTCTCCCCATAGAGTCATCCATACTCAGTTTCTTTAAGAGTCTGCCACAACCTTGGGCTTTGTACAAGGCAGAAAATAATGTTTTCCCTAGCCGGAGTAGCGACAACCCTGGGCTTCATACAAGGCACAAAGTAATGACTTCCCCAGTTAAGAGTCAGCCACAACCTTGGGCTTTATACAAGGCATAAAATAGAGTCTTCCTAAGTAGAGTTAGCCACAATTATGGGCTTTGTATAGAACACCAAATAAACCCCATCAAATAAATACTCTCCAGTTAAGAGTTAGGCACAATTCTGGGCTTTGTATAGAACACCCAAAAACTCTTTATTTTAAATCCATCCCTAGTGTAGTTATCTCCCAGAGTCAATAAATCAATCAAAAGCCTCAAGCTTGGGCCTCATACAAGCCAGCTAAAGTCAAATCTTTTATACAGTAGATAGATATAACTTATCTCTATAGAGAGATCTTTCTCATATCTCACCATTCAAACAAACAAACATTACATTTCATTTTAATTTTAATTAAGTCTCCCATTTAGGATTTTGAGAGGCATGAGCTAGCAGTAAAACCCAGACATGTGGTAACTTTCCCTAATTTGGATGAGCATCTTTCTTTCATCCAAGACGCAGTTGACTGGTATACTTGCACATACACAAGTAAGGTCCCCCTCTTGAATGAAATGAATTCAGTTATTCTATCACTCTTTTTAATGTTTGTGGTGGAATAGTAGAAATACCTCTCTGTAAATATGATTTCATGTCTCTTTACTGTAAACAGAGATTTAATTCAAGCTTCAACCTTGAGCTTTAAGCAAGGCACAAAAATAATTAATTTCCCTAATTAGTTCTCCAAACTAAATTAAGCTCTGACTTCCATTAGGGATATGTAGGCATGAGGTTCACAAGGAATCTCAGCGAGCTAATAAAATACCAAAAATAGTCAGTCTGTCTGTCTTCTTTTTAATTCAATTCAATTCTTTCTGCTAACACAAAGGAGAAACTTTCCCAATAACAAGCAACAAACACAATCACAATGACACAGAGAAGGTTCCCGTAGAGTACTACGGATATGTACGGTGCTTAAACTCTTCCCTATGTATAACCGACCCCCCGGACTCCAGAATTTCTAGTATAGGTGAATCCCTACACTTAGCAAACTCCTAGGGTTTATTTGAGATCTTTTTCCCCTCTCCTACTCGTAGGATAATTAAAACGTTCATGTAATATCGTAGGAAGAACTGAAACAAAATTCATCCCGCCACGGGCGCATTCTCCTTCCAAATTTCGCATGAAGGGTCTAGCATGCCGTCCTCCCAAGTGAAACGGGGAGGTAAAGAAAACGACAACCACGGAAAAATGGCGACTTTGCTGGGGAATATATGTGTTAAAAACCTTGGTTTTTCATCCAAACCAATGGTTGACCTGTTGCTGGTCCAGCCCTAATGAGGAATTAGGGATGTCAAATTCCCCCTCAAACAAGAGAGGTCCTGCCTAACCTCTGTGTCATTTCATGTGTTTGCTGCATTTATATTTGTTATTTTGTTTATTCTGTATCGGGAAAGGGCTTGATTCCCCCTTGAGGTGAGAAATCCTATGCCCAAATTTGAGTGCAACATAAGATAGGATGGAGGATGTCTTCTCGGTGAAGGCCCTCTAATCTTGGTTCCCAAATCTACTCTTGGGATTTGCCTGGCTGGTTGTGATTAACTGCACCAATGCATTCCGAGACTGATTTGTACCAGGAGGACGTAGAGTGGTGATTACGAAAGTAATTGTCACGCAGATACTACACTTAGAGATAACTCTCTTATAGATACCAGTCAACGTATCTTTAAGGTTGAGCAAAAACTCTGAGACCCCTAAAACCCGTTCTACATGTACAAAAATCCTTATCCTTAGATTACCTTGGGGCGAGGTTTGCGTTGTGACTCCATGACCATTATACCCATTTACGCCATGGTTTTTTAAAAACTCTTGTAGAAAGAGAGCTAGGAAATACACCTTTAAAATTCTTAAGATCGAGGAATTGGAAAAGCTCGGAAAACTAGTGGTCAACCCCCAGGCTTTCAAGGAGAAGTATGGAAAACTTCCGCCTCTTCTCAGCACTAACGTTATGGATGGGATCCTTCCCACATTGGAATAGTTTTACGATCCAACGTATCACTGTTTCACCTTTCCAGATTATCAACTCATGCCTACGTTGGAGGAGTACTCTCATCTGATTGGAATACCCGTGTACGCGCAAGATCCGTACTCTGGTTTGGAAAAGAATCCTGACGACATTATCACTGTTGCAACTACTCCTTTGAACGTAGTCAACATCAGAACTCATATGGTGAGTAAAGGAGGAATTCAAGGATTGCCCTCCAAGTTCCTGTTTGATCAAGCTCGGTACTTCGTCAGCATCCAAGATATGAGCGCATTTGAGGAAATCTTGGCTTAGCTTATTTACGGATTATTTTTGTTTCCTAACATTAACGATTTTGTCGACATCAACGCAATTAAGATCTTCTTGATTGGAAATCCAGTTCCAACCTTGCTTGCGGATGCTTATCATTATGTGCATTCAAGAAATCAGCAGCGAGGAGGATTAATCACATGTTGCGTGCCGGCGCTATACAAATGGTTCGTGTCGCACCTACCCAAGTCTAGCACTTTCTCGAACATGAGGGATGGCCTTTATGGTCACAAAAAATCATGTCCCTCACTCATTCGGACATTGAGTGGTGTAGTTCTGACAACGACAAAACCAAAATCATCTTCAGTTGCGGAAGTTATCCCAACGTACCCCTTATTAGAACTAAGGGAGGAATCAGTTATAATCCAGCTTTAGCCCGTCGTCAATACGGCTATCCCATGAAAAACATTCCAAGTAGTATTCAATTGGAAGGTCTATTCTTCAAGAACATCGACGATCATGGCAACATACTGAAGAAGGAAATTGTCCAAGCCTGGTGTCTTGTTCACACAAAAGGGAGAAGATTGTTAGGAAAACATCTTTGCATCTCCCTGGATCCTTACCTTCAATGGGTACGCGTCAGAACATTCAAGCTTAGGATGCCATATCAACATCAAGAACCTATTCCCTTAAGGGAACCAATTTACCTTTTCTCCACCGATGTTGAAAAACTACAAGCGGCATTAAATAAGGTATGCCAAGAAAGGAATGCTTGGAAGAACAAGTATCGAATCGTCAACACGGAAAATGTTGAGATTCAGAACATCCTAAGAAGGAGGGATGAGTTACTTGAAGTACTCGATCGACAAGTGACACAATCGTCACTTTCTCATCATATCCCTCCTGCTTCCTGGATCATCGATCAACTTACGTCAGAGAACGCCCAGCTCAAGAAACAGAAGAAAATGTTAGAACGTGAAGTCGGATCTTCGTCAAAGTTTTAGAGTCCTTTCTCTTTGCTTCTCTGTATTTCCCTTTTCAAAGTGTGTAAAAAATGGCGTTTTCGCTTAATTAATAAAAGTTTGATGTTTCATAACGTAATTATGGTGTTTCCTTGAAAAATATTAACTTAATTGCACATCATGCATCGCTTTAGTTGTATGCACTGACACGAGAATTGTCGTGGATCTAATAGTCACTTTCCTTTCTCCAGAAAGAGAGGAGGAGAAGGAGGTGAACAAAGACATTCAAGATGTCTCATCCATACAACACTCGTTCAAGTCGCAAGAGAAGAATGGAAGACTTTGAACAAGAGAACGGAGAACTCAGAGAAGAAGTTACTACTCTCAAAGATGTTGTTGAAAGGCTCAATAGTATAGTAGAAGCCCTGGTGGTTGCACAGAATCAACCAACGCTAGAAGAACCCCAAAGGACTGTGGTTTTCGAGATTGTTTCTACTACTATTCCTCAGTATACCATGCCGCCCAACCGACTTTGGGGCATGCCGTATAACTTTACTCCAGAAGGGTACATACCCCCAACTTCTGAAGTTCCAAGAGTCACAATGGATATGCAACCACCGGAGGGTTACAGACCTCTAGAAATTGAAGTTCCGAGAGCAACGACAATGGGTTTCACACAACAGAAGCTGAGATTCCAAGATCTGTTGTCATGGCTTCTCCACGACCATTTGTGCATACTTTTCCTCCATCGGGCGGACAAGTATATCATCACCCTCCCAGTGAGGACGCTGGCGTGTATGAAAGATTGGACGAGATTTATTTGGAAAGAACTCAAGAGTCTTCGAGGACAAGATCTATTTGGAAAGAATACTGCAGACCTCTGTCTGGTTCCAAATGTTAAGATTCCTCACAAATTCAAAGTACCAGATTTCGAGAAGTACAAAGGGAATTCATGCCCACAAAGTCACCTCGTGATGTACGCTCGAAGGATGTCAACTCAAACTGATAATCAACAATTGCTCATCCATTATTTTCAAGACAGCCTAACTGGTGTTGCACTCAAATGGTACATGAACTTAGATAGTTCAGAGATTCGTACTTTTCGAGACCTAGGAGAGGCCTTCGTCAAACAGTATAAGTATAATCTAGATATGGCTCCCGACAGGGATCAACTCCGGGCCATGACTCAAAAGGATAGAGAAAGCTTCAAGGAATACGCTCAGAGAGGGCGTGAAGTTGCTGCTCAAATTTGTCCTCCACTTGAAGAGAAAGAAATGACAAAAATCTATCTCAAGACTTTGAGTCCATTTTACTACGGACAAATGGTTGCAAGTGAACTAAATGACTTTACCGAGATGGTAAACATGGGTATACGTTTAGAAGAAGCAGTTCGAGAAGGACGTTTGAACAAAGAACCAGAATCTTCTATTGGTCCAAGGAAGTATGGAAGTTCTTTCTAGAAGAAAAAGGATCAAGATGTCAGCAATGTCTTGCACAAAGCAAAGAAGAAATTTTCACCCCAAGTTGCTACAATAACCCCGGTTGATAACTCAACGCCAGCTTATCAACCTCAGGTTTCTCAACAACCATTTCAACAAAGGTCGCAGCAACCTCAGCAGCAGGTTCGACCTCCAAATTTCAACAACAATCAGGTACCGAGGTATTTTACCTTTGACCCCGTGCCAATGTCATTTTGTTCCTTCGTTACTTTTTTCCTTTTCTTTTTTTCGAAAATTGGTAATCCTAAAAAACACCTTAAAAAACATCAAAAAACTTATTAACTGCATACACCGAGTCTTCCCTCGTTGTCTAAATAAAACTTATCACACATATGCAGATTAATCATAAAACACCCCATTGAAACGTACGATCGTATGACTTCTCCAAGCTTTGGGTTTCCTGTATTCTAGATATCATTAACCTTGGTTTCGATGGAAACAGAAAAGAGGTTAAGATTGGAGCTTCGCTTAGTTCAGAGATTAGAGAGAGTTTGATACAACTTCTCAAATAATTTTCAGATGTCTTCGCTTGGTCTTATCAGGATATGCCAGGGTTGGATACCAGTATAATGGAGCATCACTTACCATTAAAAGCAGAGTGCCCTCCGGTTAAGCAAAAATTGAGAAGGACTCATCCGAAAATGGCCATGAAAATCAAAGAGGAAGTTCCAAAGCAAATCAACGCCGGTTTCCTCGTCACTTCAGAAATACCCTCAGTGGTTAGATAACAATGTTCCCGTTCCTAAGAAAGACGGAAAAGTCCGCATGTGCGTCGACTACAGAGATTTGAACAAAGCTAGCCCTAAGGATGATTTTTCGTTACCACATATTAACATGTTGGTTGACAGTACAGCAAAATTAAGATGGCACCTGAAGACATGGAGAAAACAACTTTCATCACCCCCTGGGGAACATTCTGCTATCGCGTTATGCCTTTTGGACTAAAGAACGCAGGGGCAACATATCAAAGAGCCATGGCTACACTTTTCCATGACATGATGCATAAGGAAGTGGAAGTCTATGTGGACGACATGATTGTTGTAATATGGTGAAATGGCTTTATTTGAAATATGCGGATAGCAAGAGTCGCCGCCGACTTTTATTTTATCCAATTGGAAAGGAAAAAAGAACAGGAAAGACCTTTGAAAGATTTTGAGTTCGGGGGTAGGTTATACAAAGGGAAGGTGTAAGGTACCCTTTGCATCCATGGTTACCCATGGGCTCTTAATTGCTTAGCTCACTTGTTTGTTTGATTTGTTTGAAAGAGTGTCGTGTGTGAATTGTAGAAAGATTTCGTTAAAGACTTTAGCTTGTAAATAAGCGTAGCCTTGTTTTGAAATCATTTTGAAATAGGAGGTTTGAAAAGAATTTGATTTTTGATTTGATTGTGAGCAAGCAATTAAGAACTACCTACCCTAAGTTTGTCTTTCTTGTTCTTTAAGTCTTTCGGGTGAAAGAGTCTATCCATACCATGAGAGGGCAGGAAGTCTTTCAATTGGATGTTTGGGTCATCGAAGGGTCATCGAGAGTTATCGTTCGCCACAAGACTGTCCCTACCAGAAAGAGGGCAAATAGTCTAAGGGAAGAATATAATAGTCTTTTAGGCAACAGTAAGGATACCTTAGCATTCGAAGGGACGATCACCATTTGATCGAGGGACAAGATCATTTATATCGAAGGCAACATCGAAGGGACTATGATCTTTAAATCGGAGGGACATGGTGATTTGGAATTGTAGCCAGCAAGCTAAGGTATCCCTATATCCGAGGGACTTGACTATTTTTGATCGAGAAGGCAGCGTAAGAGTGGTTACCTTAAAGGTGAGTGTGTGCACCAATCACGTGAGTTCAGTTCGAATATTTATCTTTGCAGTTTATGAGTTACGTTCAATTATTAGTTGTCACTCCCTACTTTACTAACCACGCAGTTAATAGTATACAGAAATTTAAAAACAGTTTAATGGTCCTACATTATTACAATAAACACCTGTGGGCAGAAAAATAAACGGGCAAAAATTAAAAGGCAAAAAATTCACATTAAAATTCACAATAAAATTCACATTAAAATTCACACTAAAAAAGGGCAAGGTTAGTGACAAAACCTAAAATTAAATATTAACCTAAAATCAAATTACTGATTAAACCTAAAATTAAGTTAATCGATCTAAATTAAAAATTCACATTAAAATTATTACAAAAAAAAACATTAAATTAAATTTAAATTAGCTTAACTAGTATAATCCTAAAACAAATTTATAATTAAATTATATTGTTAATTTAAAATAATGAAAAAATGTTGTAAAAGTTTTTAAAAGTTTTATAAAAAACCTAAAAGAAAACTAAGTTAAAAAAACTATGTTAGTTTAATTAAAAGAGAAAAAAAAGAAGATTATATAAAAAAATAAAAATAAATGAAAACCTGGGCGTTGGGATCATGTGTAGGTGAGTGTTGAGGGTTCATGAAATGCCAGCGTTGTTGGTCCGTTAGATCTTGCTCTGCTGTGAAATCGTTGGCCAGGATTGAAGGCTGTATGGTGGGCTCCCCTAGATCACGTGCGTTGGATATGTGAACATGGGATAATAAACAAATAAAATTAACACAAAACATGGAACGCTGGGATAGAACCCAGGTTCCTTGGGTCACGCTTTATTAAGCTCGCCAGTTGTGCCAAATGATTGATTTGTTTATAAAATTACTGAAAAACAATAAATAGAAAACGCGTGATAAATGGAAAGGTCAAACTTGAGCCCTTGACTGCACGCGCGTCCACTCATGGTTGAAGAGAGGTTATGAGTTTGTTCACCAGCCAATGACGTTACGCCGAGTGTAGTCAACAAGCCCCCTTTACTATTCATCTTCTTCTTCCCTCAGACCTGCGACTTCTCCTGCGACAACTGCCACGATTTTACCTGCGGATTTTTCCGCAGGTCCTTCTTCACCAAGCATGCGATCTGAAACAACAACAAATACGATCCAAACAAAAATGATAGGTGCCTAGATCCTATGACTGGAACCTTGCGAGCTTCGTGATGATGTTTTTGAGGTCGGAAACAGTTAGGAACTATGAGAACAAAAGCTCCTTTCTCTAAAGCCCTAACAATGGCACCTACACATTCCTGCGACAAACTCCACATACAACGATCCTAAAAGATCCTAAACATCATCATGAGTATGTATATATGCATAGAATTCATTTAAATTGCATGTATCAAGAATTTGAAATATGAAATAATATGAGCAAACCAGTGGAGATAACTATGTGTGTTTTGGATCATGAATGGTGTCAAGAACGGTTGGCATGTGCTCCTGAGACTTTCAAGAAGACAATGGGCTGATTGAAAGTCGTTGAGGCTTGCTGAAGATGAATATTGACTTGTGCCCTAGTTTTTTCATTTTTTTGAGAGAATGATTAGGGCTTTATTGGAGGCTCAGAATCCTTCCACCCTTTGGCTGAGAACGTGTGTGTATTTATAGGGATGAATTTTTAGGTCCAAATAAATGGAAGCAATCAATCATTGGCATGTGAGAATATTTGATTTAAAATTAGTTCAATTCCTTCTATTTTTGAAACCTATCTTATGCCAATTATTCCTCACGAATTTCCTTATGTTAAACTCCTATTTTTACTCAAGATTTGATCACAAAATAAGCCAATATTATATCTTTTATTTTTTACATTATTTGTTTATTTTATTTAAGAATTTTAAATGAATAAACTTAAAAATAAAAAATAAAATAATAATGATAAAAATAAAAGAATGACATCATAGGTCTTATAATGGGTCATGATCATGTTTATAGTCAAAAACCTAAGCCCAATAGTCAAAAGGATCAAGTCTGTTCATAATAACCTTTGTGTATTTCCCCAAAACATGCCAACTTCATCAAGTTATAATTCTTTCAATTTTTGTCATATGAAGGTGTTCTATGGATTTTTGGAAAGCTCAAAGGGTCCTCTAAATGACCTTTTTGGTTTCTTCTCAATTGAAGCTTCCATGCTCAAGTTATGAGCTTTGACCCAAAATGTGTTTTTGTTGAATTTTCGGGGGACCTATAATCCCTTGCACCATATCTCTCAAATGAAGCATTTTTAGACTTGGCATGTGAGAGACAAATTTGTTTAGAATCAAATTTCCTTCAAAATGAGCTTAAGATGGAAAATTTCTGATGTTCCATGTGGGAGTTATGGCTGGTCAAAGTTGGGTTGACTTTCTCCTTAAAAACCTTAATTTAGAAACTTAAGTTTTTGATGATTTTGAAATTTTCTTTGACGCATCATGATCAATCCTTGATCAAATGATGAATGATACTTCATAATGAGGATATTGACCAAAAATCAGAAGTTTTGACTGTGGTTTGACCATAGTTTGACTTTTAGGTCAATCAGTCCATTATTGATCTTTTGAACTGTAGACTGAGCAATCTTGTGAATCAGAGTTTGAAACTTTCCATGGAAATAATTTGAAACATCATAAGCCATATGAGATGTATTTGAGCCTTTGATTCATTGACTTTCTTCATAGAAAGCAAAAGGAGCTTATTGTTTAGGAGAGTATGCCTTTGAGTCTTGATCTTTAGTATGAGCTTGAATAGGGAAATGAGATGGGAAAATTTTGGGGTATGACAACTGCCCCTGTTCAATCTTCTTAAACCTGAAGATGTAGGCTGGCCTGTGTGCCTGGTGGAATCTGAAAGTGGAAGAGGATTGAACACTAGAATACCAAGAAATTTGCCCTTGATGATATAGGGACCTTTTCGGAGATGGGCTTGAAGATGCCATCCAGGTGTTTGGAAAAGATGTATGATGGATATGGGCTTAAGGATGCCATCCAGTTTGATAGACTTGAGACTCAAAATACGTCATATGTTAGACCATTTCTGAGGAATAGACTTAGGTTGAGTCGTACGTTAGACTGGGTCTAGTTTGCATCAGCAGATGTCTGGAAGGTCGTGCGTTAGGCTGAAGGATGTGTCGTACGTCAAATCAGATCCAAATTGCATCCGTAGATGTCTGGAAAACCGTGCGTTAGGTCGAAGGATGAGTCGTGCGTTAGACTAAACCCAATTTGCATCCGTAGATGTTTGGAAAACCGTGCGTTAGGTTGGAGGACAAGTCGTGCGTTAGACTAAATCCAATTTGCATCTGTAGATGTCTGGAAAATCGTGCGTTAGGTTGAAGAAGCTTAGTATGTTGAGAAGTTTTTGTTGGAGATGGGCTTTATAGATGCCATCTGTCTTGATAAGTTTTGAAGGTCAGAACGAGTCGTATGTTAGACCATATTTGAACTTGAAGTGTTGAGAAGTAATTGTTGAAGGTTGATCGTGTCATCACCGTTCGTGGTAAATGAATTAGATCCTTGAGAGTTGTTCGTGTCAGCACCGTTCGTAGTAACTGAATTAGACTTTGGAAAAGTTGATCGTGTCCACACCGTTCGTGATGATGGAATTCGATCTTTTGTCGTGTCAGCACCGTTCGTAGTTACTGAATTAGACCTTGGAAGGATAATCGTGTCTACACCGTTCATGATGATAGGGTTGGACCCTTGTAGGTTGATCGTGTCAGCACCATTCATAGTGACTGAATTAGATCTTGGAAGGATAATCGTGTCTACATCGTTCGTGATGGTAGAATTAGATCTCTTGTCGTGTCAGTACCGTTCGTAGTAACTGAATTAGAATGAGGAGGTAATTGATCGTGTCCACACCGTTCGTGATGATGGAATTAGATCTCTGAGAGCCGACAGTGTCAGTACCATTTGTAGTAACTGAATTAGATCTTTAAGCATGAACGTGTCTACACCGTTCGTGATGGTAGAATTAGATCTCTGAGTGTTGACTGTGTCAATACTGTTCGTAGTAACTGAATTAGATCTTTGAAAATTGGAGATTTTGTTCATCTGCTTGTACTTATATCCTGAAAAAGGTAAAGTTAGCCTTTATGCAATGTCATGATGCATGTATTGTGCGATGAGTCTCTCAAAATAAATGAGAAACTTGCGTGTTATGTATGGATTCATTTATGAGGTAATGTATGCAATGTATGAATACGTTTATGATATATGACATGTGAATATGATTTATGTTGTCTCGATTGAGAAAATAAATCTCTAAATCCTTGTGATTTTGTTGTCTGATCTTGTCTTGAAGATGCTTAGCTGGAGTTTTATGATTTCTGCTTGGGGATGAACAGTGTCTTGATGTACCCTGGCTGGGGATTAGAGATATTAATAAACCATGTGTTAAGAAGAGAAGAAGGCCGGGGAACCGACAGTGTCGAAGATGTGAACTCTGTTGAGGAGCTATGTCTTTTGTTGGACGAGAGCATTTGAAGATATCTTCTTAATGATTACTCTGTGGGGATATAATCTTGTGAACCCGGCTCTGTGGGGAGACATGGGTGTCTTGAAAGTTGCCCCCAATATTATAGTAACTACCATTCCTGGATTTGATTGAATAGGACAAAACACTGAATATCGATCAAGATGTTAAACTGGACTTGCATGAATTTGCCCCTGCTAGTAGGGACTTTGGAAAGACTCGCCTCGCGAGGACTTTATGAGATATGCACTATGGGCGACATGCCCCTAGTAATCATAAACTTAAGGATAATGCCCCTGATTGATCAAGTGATGGCTTTCTGACCCATTTGGGTGCATGCCCCTGATTGTTTTGGCATCCTTGAGAGATTCTCGGAATCTTGACTTGATTGCCCCATATTGATTGGGCAAAACAAGTCATGCCCCTTGTATACGTAGGAGACGTTGCTTCTCGGAGTAACCTTTGTTTGTCGGGATAACTTGCGGTCATTAGTTGTACCATGTGCAAATCTTCTTGACGCTAACATTTAAAATTATGTAGCAGAATTTGTTTAATAATGAAGTCATGAGATGCAATGCATACGTTTGTCTTGAGTTTTTTAAAAACATCAAAACAGGAGATGTAAAAGCGTAATATTTGTAAAAACATGCTATTTTTGTAGAAACGAGATATCGACTCAACATTTTTAGTAAACCTTAAGGAGTCGGGATACCTTTATGGTGACAGTATGCTTTCGAACTAACCATGCTTCAATTAGGACTTTCGAGGGTTGTAACGTGGCTTGGTTCACGGTTTAAGAAACAAAGGATAAAGGCTCAAAGTTTATTTGTACCCACCCCTCTTCATGATGATCTTCAGTCCTAAGCTCAGTTAATTCAACTTATGCGTTCAGGTTCCAAGAGACTTTTGGATTTGCACCTTTGATAATGATGATGGTTCACAAGCAAAGAGAACTTTTGAGATGGCAGTCACTTCTTCCTTTTGGTAGTCACAACATTGTTTTGTTCGAGAATTTATTGACTTCTCTTTTTTTCATATTTTTGATATTCCTAACTTTTGCCTGAACTGTCTATTTTGAACTTACAGTCAGCGAGATGCCTTGATTTTTGCCTAAGTCTTCTTTTTTATTTTTGACTTAGCAGGCTTTTCTTTGTATATATGTTTTTCATTTTTTTTTGAAAGATATTGACTACCTTGCTTAATGATTGACGAACCATCATTGGCTTTTGATTGACCTCTCCAACACTTCTTTGATGTGTGCGGATGACTGTTTTTGATTGAAACCTTTGTTGAAAGGTATACTGAATGATTCTCTTAAAATAGAATGCACAGCCAAATTAACTGCGAACTACCCTACCCAAGGTTATGATCAAGGGTTTTAAATTAGTACAAGAAAGAAACTTCTACTTCTTAGGCTCAACGGGGTTGATGTGGGATTAGCATCCTTATATCTCCACTGCTTAGGAATTGAAACAATGCATGTACATCATCAGCATAGTCCGCTCAAAAGCATATTGTATGAAGTTGCGGTATCGTTTTCGTCATCCTCCCTCAAGAGGCTTACAACTTAGCAGGAGTTGAAATCATAAAACATATGCAAAGTAAAGACATAATTTAAATGAGTGATAGCGAAATAATTTATTCAAGACAAACATATGCAATGCACTGATGATGATTATTAAAGCAGATAATGTCTATCATGAGTAAAATGTTTAAACAAACAGAAAAGAAAATTGCAAATGAAAGTAGATCTAATGATCCAAAAGTTCGTCCGTCCAGACGTCAATCAGTCTTGTCATGCCTAGGCATACGAGCAGTGATCACCATAGGAGTTTTCAGGAGGGTTGCATTTGATTTCCCCGTCATCAATTAGATCTTGAATCTTATTCTCCAATGTCTAGCAATTGTTTGTGTAATGTCCAGGAATGTTGGAATGGTACACGCACCTCGCATTGAGTTCACAGCCAGGAGTGGAGGTGTTAAAATTCCTAGGAGGGTCCCTTAGAGTAATCAATTCGATCTTCAACAGATGTTGTAATGCTTGAGCGAATGACATATTGATCTTGGTGAATTGACGCTTAGGTACATCTGGCTTTCGTCATTATTGTAGAACTGGTGTAGAGATCATAATTGTCCCCACGAATTGGTTGCATTCATGTCGACTCTTCTGTTTGTGCACAACATCGGTTATATGAGGTTCCTCAGGTGAATTAAAAGCAGTGATCTTGTCATTGATTAAATCTTGAACCATATGCTTCAATGGTCCACAATCTTTGGTATCATGACCAAGACTATTTGAATGATAAGCACATCCTATATTGTATTTGTACCCAGGAATAGGATTGGAGAGGATTGAATATGGAGGTGATGGGGCATGTGCAATGGAGTAAACTTTGCTGCATATGCTGATCCTTTCTCTTCTGGGTTAACGAGGTTTTTTTTTCAACTCGTCTTGCCCCTTGGACAAATTTAGAATCAAAGTTTGGAATTGGATGTTCTGCCTAAAGGTCTTTGATTGATGTTCGTGATCCATTTGTGCTGAAATAAGTAGCGAGAGAGAATGAGAAGCCTATTGCGGAAACCTGTTATGCAATGTTTATGAATGTAGATGCAATGTTTTCAAGGATCATTAGGAAATTTAGTTTGCGATATTAGGAAATGACTGGTCACCGCTTTGTCTGAAGAATACTGGTCTTTGTCCATAAATGTCCTTCTTTGAGAATCAAGCTCACCATACCGAGTGGGTCATCGTCTCTGATTCGGGATATCTCTAAATTTGAAGGTACATGGTTAGAGGAAAATAAATCATCTTTCCCCTAGATAGGTATGATGTCTCTGAACTGAAAGGCATACGGCAAGAGGAAAATAAATCCTCTTGCCCCTTGATGAGAATTTAGTCCTTAGATAAGGGCACCTGAAACTGTGCCTCCTAAATTCCTAAGATCCTTGAAAGGGTTAGTTGACATGTGATGTTATGATGTGATGATGTCATGATGTCATGCAAACGCAATGCATTAAGTAGAGCATAAGGACAAATTGTCCTACAGGCAAATCCTGCAAGGAAATAGAAGGTTAAAGCATAAGGTAATGAGGACGAAATGTCCTACAAGCAAATCCTGCAAGGAAATAGAAGGTTAAAGCATAAGGTAATGAGGACGAAGTGTCCTACAAGCAAATCCTGCAAGGAAATAGAAGGTTAAAGCATAAGGTAATGATGAAATGTCCTACAAGAAAATTCTGCAAGGAAATAGAAAGGTTAGGTAACACACAAGTCACACAAGAGTCCTTAAGTTTAAAGGCTTGCATGAAGTATGACCAGGTAACTACCCTTCCCCAAAGGTACTTCTATGGATAAGGATGATATCAGCAACGGGTTCTACCGAGTTACTCAGAATTGTCAGCCCCTCTAAAGCACCCTCGAACATGGTACATGCATACCACACAATGATACTTTGAGAAAGAACCTATCTGAGTTGTAGTATCGGGTAGCGACTATGCCCTTAACATACATCAAGAGTAGACCCCCCACTACGTTCCTAAAGGCCAAGATGGGTTAAAGGTGACTAAAGGTCCCTAAGCTCCGACTTACCTATAGATATCCACACGAACCTCTCTCATGCAAAAGACGCATGCAAACACCCATAGAGGCCTAACTTAAGCTTGAACTCTGATATTGACCAATCCCAAGCATACACAAGGGAGGTCGCCATGACTATGCCACTCCTATCTTAAGGTGCACTCGAATCCGGGTATAGGATTCATCTTCCATTCAATACCCAAAACAACCTTGAAAAATAAAGCAAGAAAGCAAACAATTATTAAAGTGGTCCTAAACTTTAAGGTAACCCCTCTTTTATTCTAAAGCATCCCCAGGAGAGTCGTCAGTTCTGTAATACGGTGAACTGACTTTATTTGAAATGTGCGGATAGCAAGAGTCGCCACCGACTTTTATTTTATCCAATTGGAAAGGAAAAAAGAACAGGAAAGACCTTTGAAAGATTTTGAGTTCGGGGGTAGGTTATACAAAGGGAAGGTGTAAGGAACCCTTTGCATCCATGGTTACCCATGGGCTCTTAATTGCTTAGCTCACTTGTTTGTTTGATTTGTTTGAAAGAGTGTCGTGTGTGAATAGTAGAAAGATTTTGTTAAGGACTTTAGCTTGTAAATAAGCTTAGCCTTGTTTTGAAATCGTTTTGAAATAGGAGGTGTGAAAAGCATTTGATTTTTGATTTGATTGTGAGCAAGCAATTAAGAACTACCTACCCTAAGTTTGTCTTTCTTGTTCTTTAAGTCTTTCGGGTGAAAGAGTCTATCCATACCATGAGAGGGCAGGAAGTCTTTCAATTGGATGTTTGGATCATCGAAGGATCATCGAGAGTTATCGTTCGCCACAAGACTGTCCCTACTAGAAAGAGGGCAGGTAGTCTAAGGGAAGAATATAATAGTCTTTTAGGATACAGTAAGGATACCTTAGCATTCGAAAGGACGATCACCATTTAATCGAGGGACAAGATCATTTATATCGAAGGCAACATCGAAGGGACTATGATCTTTAAATCGGAGGGACATGGTGATTTGGAATCGTAGGCAGCAAGCTAAGGTTTCCCTATATCCGAGGGACTTGACTATTTTTGATCAAGAAGGCAGCGTAAGAGTGGTTACCTTAAAGGTGAGTGTGTGCACCAATCACGTGAGTTCAGTTCGAATACTTATCTTTGCAGTTTATGAGTTACGTTCAGTTATTAGTTGTCACTCCCTACTTTACTAACCATGCAGTTAATAGTATACAGAAATTTAAAAACAGTTTAATGGTCCTACATTATTACAATAAACACCTGTGGGCAGAAAAATAAAAGGGCAAAAATTAAAAGGCAAAAAAAAAACCCTAATTAAACTATTACATCCTGTGAGCAGTTACATAATATGGTAAAAATTTAGTGAAAAATTAAAAGAAATAATTAAGTAGATAATGCAGCAGTAGTAATAAAATAAAGACAAGATAATAAAAAAATAATGAAGGCAAATAAATTAAATAAAGGCAATTAAATTAAAAAACGCATGCGACAATCATAGAGCAGGAGGTAAGAAGAGAAATCGCGCTTAAAAAATTTTTAAGGGTAAAATCCTAGTTGACGGACAACACTTACCAAATATGTGATGTTTAGGGTTAGGGGGCAAGGTTAGTGACAAAACCTAAAATTAATTATTAACCTAAAATCAAATTACTGATTAAACCTAAAATTAAGTTAATCGATCTAAATTAAAAATTCACATTAAAATTATTACAAAAAAATAACATTAAATTAAATTTAAATTAGCTTAACTAGTATAATCCTAAAACAAATCTATAATTAAATTATATTGTTAATTTAAAATAATGAAAAAATGTTGTAAAAGTTTTTAAGAGTTTTATAAAAAACCTAAAAGAAAACTATGTTCAAAATAACTATGTTAGTTTAATTAAAAGAGAAAAAAAAGAAGATTATATAAAAAAATAAAAATAAATGAAAACCTGGGCGTTGGGATCAGGTGTAGGTGAGTCTTGAGGGTTCATGATATGCCATCGTTTTTGGTTCTTTAGATCTTGCTCTGCTGTGAAATCGTTGGCCAGGACTGAAGGCTGTATGGTGGGCTCTCCTAGACCACGTGCTTGGATCTGTGAACATGGGAGAATAAACAAATAAAATTAACACAAAACATGGAACGCTGGGATCGAACCCAGGTTCCTTGAGTCACACTTTATTAAGCTCGCTAGTTGTGCCAAATGATTTATTTGTTTATAAAATTACTGAAAAACAATAAATAGAAAACGCGTGATAAATGGAAAGGTCAAACTTGAGCCCTTGACTGCACGCGCGTCCACTCATGGTTGGAGAGAGGTTATGAGTTTGTTGACCAGCCAATGACGTTACGCCGAGTGTAGTCAACAAGCCCCCTTTACTATTCATCTTCTTCTTCCCTCAGACCTGCGACTTCTCCTGCGACAACTGCCACGATTTTACCTGCGGATTTTTCCGCAGGTCCTTCTTCACCAAGCATGTGATCTGAAACAACAACAAATACGATCCAAACAAAATTGAAAGGTGCCTAGATCCTATGAATGGAACCTTGCCAGCTTCGTGATGATGTTTTTGAGGTCTGAAACAGTTAGGAACTATGAGAACAAAAGCTCCTTTCTCTAAAGCCCTAACAATGGCACCTACACATTCCTGCGTCAAACTCCATAAACAACGATCCTAAAAGATCCTAAACATCATCATGAGTATGTATATATGCATAGAATTCATTTAAATTGCATGTATCAAGAATTTGAAATATGAAAGAATATGAGCAAACCATTGGAGATAACTATGTGTGTTTTGGATCATGAATGGTGTCAAGAACGGTTGGCATGTGCTCCTGAGACTTTCAAGAAGACAATGGGCTGATTGAAAGTCGTTGAGGCTTGCTGAAGATGAATATTGACTTGTGCCCTAGTTTTTTCATTTTTTTGAGAGAATGATTAGGGCTTTATTGGAGGCTCAGAATCCTTCCACCCTTTGGCTGAGAACGTGTGATTATTTATAGGGATGAATTTTTAGGTCAAAATAAATGGAAGCAATCAATCATTGGCATGTGAGAATATTTGATTTAAAATTAGTTCAATTCCTTCTATTTTTGAAACCTATCTTATGCCAATTATTCCTCACGAATTTCCTTATGTTAAACTCCTATTTTTACTCAAGATTTGATCACAAAATAAGCCAATATTATATCTTTTATTTTTTACATTATTTGTTTATTTTATTTAAGAATTTTAAATGAATAAACTTAAAAATAAAAAATAAAATAATAATGATAAAAATAAAAGAATGACATCATAGGTCTTATAATGGGTCATGATCATGTTTATAGTCCAAAACCTAAGCCCAATAGTCAAAAGGATCAAGTCTGTTCATAATAACCTTTGTGTATTTCCCCAAAACTTGCCAACTTCATCAAGTTATAATTCTTTCTGTTTTTGTCATATGAAGGTGTTCTATGGATTTTTGGAAAGCTCAGAGGGTCCTCTAAATGACCTTTTTGGTTTCGTCTCAATTGAAGCTTCCATGCTCAAGTTATGAGCTTTGACCCAAAATGTGTTTTTGTTGACTTTTCGGAGGACCTATAATTCCTTGCACCATATCTCTCAAATGATGCATTTTTAGACTTGGCATGTGAGAGACAAATGTGTATAGAATCAAATTTCCTTCAAAATGAACTTTAGATGGAAAATTTCTGATGGTCCATGTGGGAGTTATGGCTGGTCAAAGTTGGGTTGACTTTCTCCTTAAAAACCTTAATTTAGAAACTTAGGTTTTTGATGATTTGGAAATTTTCTTTGACGCATCATGATCAATCCTTGATAAAATGATGAATGATACTTCATAATGAGGATGTTGACCAAAAATCAAAAGTTTCGACTGTGGTTTGACCATAGTTTGACTTTTAGGTCAATCAGTCGATTATTGATCTTTTGAACTGTAGACTGAGCAATCTTGTGAATCAGAGTTTGAAACTTTCCATGGAAATAATTTGAAACATCATAAGCCATACGAGATGTATTTGAGCCTTTGATTCATTGACCTTCTTCAGAGAAAGCAAAACCCTAGTTCTGGAGCTTATTGTTTAGGAGAGTATGCCTTTGAGTCTTGATTTTTAGTATGAGCTTAAATAGTGAAATGAGATGGGAAAATTTTGGGGTATGACAATTGCCAAGTTAAAAAATGAGGAAGATCACATACAGAATCTGACAAAGTTATTTCAACGCTTACGGAAGTTTCAGCTTCGCCTGAATCCCAATAAGTGTACCTTTGGTGTCTACTCAGGAACTCCTTGGTTTCATCGTCAGCAAACGAGGAATTGAAGTAGATCCAGACAAAGTCATGGAAATTCAAGAAATGCCTTCGCCCATAACCGAGAAACAAGTTAGAGGATTTCTTAGACGTCTGAATTACATCTCGAGATTCATATATCTCATGACTGCAACTTGAGCTCCAATTTTCAAACTTCTACGGAAAAATCAAAGTTGCGTCTGGACAGACGATTGCCAGAAAGCGTTCGACATCATTAAGGAATATCTGCTCGAACCACCTATCCTGTCTCCTCCAGTGGAAGGAAGACCTTTGATAATGTACTTAACCGTCTTAGAAGATTCCATGGGTTGTGTCCTTGGACAGCAAGACAAAACAAGAAGAAAAGAGCATGCCATCTACTACCTGAGCAAGAAATTCACTGATTATGAATCCCGCTACTCCATGCTCGAGAAAACCTGTTGTGCTTTGGCCTGGGCTGCCAAGCGTCTCCGTCAGTACATGATTAGACATACTACTTGTTTGATCTCCCATATGGATCCAATCAAGTACATCTTTGAGAAGCATGCTTTAACTGGGAGAATTGCTCGCTAGCAGATGTTGTTATCAGAATATGACATTGAGTATCACGCACAGAAAGTCGTGAAAGGAAGCATCCTAGCTGAGCACCTGGCTCACCACCCACGCAATGGTCATGAATCAACCAGTTTTGACTTTCCGGACGAGGACGTCATGGACCTCAAGATGAAAGAATACGACGAGCCACTGCTAGACGAAGGACCTGAGATAGGATCCCAATGGGGCTTAATCTTTGACGGAGCTGTCAATGCTTATGGACGAGGAATTGGGGCAATGATTGTTACCCCTCGAGGTTCCCATATTCCATTTACCGCCAGATTAACTTTCAAATGCACAAACAAGGAGGCCGAATACGAAGCTTGCATCATGGGTCTCAAAGAAGCCGTGAATCTAAGAATCAAACACTTGGATGTATAGGGAGATTCTGCTTTGGTCATCAATCAAATCAAAGGAAATGGGAAACACGCCAACCAGGGCTAATTCCTTACAAAGAATACGCGAGAAGATTGTTACCATTCTTCGACAGGGTAGATTTTCATCACATTCCTCGTGAAGAAAATAACTTGGCTGATGCATTAGCCACTCTCTCTCCCATGATTAGGGTAAATCATTGGAATGACATTCCTCGGATTGATGTTATGCGCCTGGATAGTCCCGCTCATGTTTTCACAGTAGAAGCAATCATCGACGACAAACCGTGGTATCACGACATCAAAAGCTTTCTTCAAAGGAAAGAGTACCCTCTTGGGGCATGAAAGAAAGATAGAAAAACTTTAAGAAAGTTAGCCGGCGGATTCTTCCTGAATGAAGATGTTCTGTACAAGAGATATTTCGACATGGTTCTGCTCAGATGGGTTGACAGATAAAAGAAGCAGAAATACTCATGAGAGAAACACATGAAGGTTCCTTTGGTACTCACACCAATGGACACACCATGACAAGGAAAATACTGAGAGCAGGATATTATTGGCTGACGACGGAGTCAGATTGCTACCAGTATGCGAAGAGGTGTCACAAATGCCAGATCTATGCCGATAGAATTCACGTGCCACCATCTCTTCTCAATATACTCTCTTCCCCTTGGCCTTTCTCCATGCGGGGAGTCGACATGATTGGAGTGATCGAGCCGAAAGCGTCCAACGGAAATCGCTTCATCTTGGTAGCCATAGAATATTTTACCAAGTGGGTTGAAGCAGCTTCATTTGCAAATGTCACAAGACAGGTTGTCGTCAGGCTTACCAAGAATCACATCATCTATCGCTATGGCATTCCTAGCAGGATAATCACTAACAATGGGTCAAATTTGAATAACAAAATGATGAAGGAACTTTGTGAAGAATTCAAGATTGAACATCACAACTCATCTCTTTACAGACAAAAGATGAATGGAGCTGTAGAAGAGGCTAACAAAAACATCAAAAAAATCATTCAGAAAATGGTCATCACTTACAAAGATTGGCATGAAATGCTCCCGTTTGCTCTTCAAGGTTACCGTACATCTGTACGTACTTCGAAAACCCAAAAGGGCGATTCAGGCAAAAATTAGATACATAAAAGAAATGTATAAATAATCAATCCCGGTAGACTTAAAACCCGAAAGGGGTAGTTTACGCAAAAGTTAGGGATAAATGGCAAGTAATTGTGTTCTGGACAAACTTGATCATTCGAAATCCATAGCGGAGTATTCATCATCATTAGGTCACCTTCTACGAAGCATGAATACAGCGCAATTCAGAGCGGAAGGGAAAGATAACGGTCGTCACTTTTCATCGTATCCCTTTTCTCGAAAAATTACTAATTTCCAACTTTGTAAATACTCTCTGGGATCAAGCATTTGACTGGTTACCATTCCATAAATAATAATTTGAGCTTTTGTGCCTTTTCTTTGCAATCGAGTCTTATTCAGTTTCTTAAAATGCGTTTTAAGTTTAAATAGTCATTTTCTTGAAACAAATATTTCAATAAAATAAAAATGAATTTACTCGCAAAAATAAAGGTGAAATTTCTTTCTAAGGTTTACAAACAATAGGAAGAATGCAAACAGTTGCTCCGAAAATGGTTGAGACTCCGGGAACTATAATTTCCCCATGAGATCACTTTGCGAACATCTCCCGATGACGGATCTTCACTTCAATTCATATCACTTCTAACAGCGGACGTCTGGTAACCCAGTATCCCGAACAGAGTGCAAAGTACAAATTCCAAGAAGAATACATCTTCTGATCAACAAAAATTTAAGTCGTATCACAGGATTTCACATCCGCGACAATTCTGTTTCACATTCACTTTACACTTTATAATCATCATGTTCATGCATACTTCGCACCTCGTAACTGCATAGTTAGCATAGTCTAGATAGGCTTTGATCATATTCGTGCCCGGGTCACTGAGGCATCTACTCGAGTGTCCCCTGCACGTCGTGAAAGAACCTTCCTCTGCGTGATGACGGTTCATACACAAGGATTCACCAGCAAGTCAGCAAGCGGTAATCTCCCTCAAATAGATAGTTCGTTCACTACTATTGGTATCCCCAAGCAAGATAGACAAATGGTAATCTTCTCCGAAAGATAGTTTGTCCACTTTTGGACTTCCTCAGCAGGTTGACAGTTAACAATCTTCTTCGGAAGACAGTTCGTTTCGCTTAAAGATTCCTCAACAAAGTCAGCAAATGGCAGTCTCTTTCAGCAGAAGACAGTTTGCTCACTTTCCTTTTCCACAGCAGGGTCAACAAATGGCAGTCTCTTTCAGCAGGAGACAATTTGTTCCCCTAGAGATTGGCAAATGGCAGTCTTTCCCGAGGAAAGACAGTTTGTCAGTTTAATACCCAAGAAATCGACAAATGGCGGTTTTTCTCCTAGGAGAATAGTTTGTTAATTTCCCAGCGGAGTCGACAAATGGCAGCTTTCCTCCTAAGAAAACAGTTTGTTAATTCCCCAGCATAAGTCGATGAATGGCAGTTTTCATCCCGAAGACAGTTCGTCCACTTTCAAGCAAAATTCATTAGCCCCTCAAAAGGGCGCGTGATCATAGGATATTCCTTCAAAGATGCCAAGTTGGAAGGAAATCATGGTGAAGTTTCTTAGTCTCCATCAAATGGTATCTCATCTCCAAGTGCTGATGAGAAGTTTGATGATGAAACAACCTTGGAGATTTTCTCTTGATCAGAGATATCTTCTAGAAGATATTGAAGTTTCTTAGTTGCCATCAAATGGTATCTCATCTCCAAGTGCTGATGAGAAGTTTGATGAGGAAACAAACCTTTGAAGTTTCTTAGTCGCCATCAAATGGTATCTCATCTCCAAGTGCTTATGAGAAGTTTGATGAGGAAACAAACCTTTGAAGTTTCTTAGTCGCTATCAAATGGTATCTCATCTCCAAGTGCTGATGAGAAGTTTGATGAGGAAACAAACCTTTGAAGTTTCTTAGTTGCCATCAAATGGTATCTCATCTCCAAGTGCTGATGAGAAGTTTGATGAGGAAACAACCTTGGAGATTTTCTCTTGATCAGAGATATCTTCCAGAAGATATTGAAGTTTCTTAGTTGCCATCAAATGGTATCTCATCTCCAAGTGCTGATGAGAAGTTTGATGAGGAAACAAACCTTTGGAAAATCTCTCTTTATCTGAGGTATTATCCAAAATAACAATTGAGACCAGTTTCATGATTTAAATATCCGAAGCTAGAAGAGGTTGTTTACCTTTTTCTAAGTAGTAAACGCTTAATTAAAGAAGATGGATCACACATTCTACATCGCCATCCATTCCCCAGAATCCGCATAATACATTTCTACCGGAGTTTGTCTCCCTATCCCTCGCCGAGTACGACAACGGGATCAAGTCATGCGCCAGGATTTTATTATCACTGCGACATCTCATGGATGCCCAAAATTCGGGCATTCTTTGATATTTAAGTCTCTTTCGCATAGGAGAGATTAAGATGTCAATCTTTCTCCCTCCGGACGAAAGAAAATTAATGGGGGCATCTGACATACCCTAATTTTGACCCCCCTGAGATGTCATACTCTCAGGATTTTCATCAGAATCAAATCAGATGATCAAAACAGTCACTTGTTCATCTGATGCATAATCGAGGGTGTTCAGGAACAAAAGAGCTCAGGCAAAGGATCAGTCAATAGAAGGGATGGTCTCCAAAAAACATAGGATTAAAAAAAAACTATATTCTATTCACCTATGATTGATTAGACACCCATCACCTGAACCTAAGTTTGCTTACTTCACCAATCTAGGGTTTTGAGCCCCATCAAGGACTGAAATCAGGGACCCATAAAAGCATGAGTTTTTCCAGAAAGAACAAAAGGAATGATTACCTGAGAAGCGTGAATAGCACGAGTTTTTGCTACGTTTGGGTCTGGAATGTATTGTTGGTTACCTATCTATGTAGGGAGTTGAAACTGTTGAACGGGCTGGAAAGCATTTGAAGTTTCCGATGTGGAGGTTTGAATGGTAGAAGACGCCATGGATGTAATTGCTTCAAGAATTAGGTTAAAAAACCAAAAAGGGTTTTTGTGTGTTTAGTCGCAGAAGAATGAAAGATAAAGTTGTGTGAAGGCTAAAGGCTTGAGTATTTAAAGGTTTAGTAAGAACCTTTTCAAATCTTTTTGAATAAAGGTCAAAAGGACACGCGGCAAAAGATGATTTAATCTAACGGCGGTCGAACAGTTGTTAGCCTTACTCCTAGTATCTAGGAGCGATGATCACAAGTAATGACAAAACGTGGGAACGCACGTTTTGAGGAGACGTTTTTGAAAATTACAAGACTTTTTGAAAGATAAGTCATAAATGATTATGACGTTAGTCAGATGTCTTGGAACTCTACAGTATGAGTAAAGCGAAATCTCATCGTGACAAGAAACGCCTATTTCTCTTGTTTTTCGAAACAGGCATTTATTGGGGGCAATTTGTTAGCTGGAGATTTCGATTGAAGAAAATGTTCTTTGAAGAGTTAGAGTTCGAAAAAAATGGCTTCTGATGGCCATGTCCGAGGATGTTATTTAAGATGAAGATGATAGAAATCGAAGCTCAATCGAGATAGATTGTCTTTAAGACTTAAGCGTTTCTCGAAATACATAGAGTATTGAAGTTTAGCATATTTCGTGGCATTCTCGCTAAAGATCACGTTGCCACGTATCGAAAGAGGATTCAGGAAAGAGGATTTGAATATCGAAATATTTTGTGTAAATCGATGAGGACATATGGCGCCCCAGGGATTCGAAACGTATGCATGTGAGCAACGTGGTATTTCGTTAGTGTAGGACCGTTAGGGTCGAATTAGTATAAATAAGGGTCTTAGTATCAGGATCCAGTGTGTTCATTTTGTACAAATCACTCACAAATCACTCAAGTATCAAGTGTTAAGAGAAAGAGTTCGCTGAGAAATGTACGTATGACACCAACACCACTTTGAATACATTTGTAGTCTTTTCATTCACCGTCACTTTACATTTCTGTACTTTACGTTTCTGCACTTTACATTTCTGCACTTTACATTCCTGCATTTTACATTCCCGCAATTTACATTTCCTTTACATTTCGTTGAAGTTATATTTATGTGTATAACAAGATTAGTTCGCAAGATTATTTACATGATTGTACCTTAGACAAGTTTCGAAGCAAAAACCAACAAGTATGGACCAAATCACCACGAAAGACAGCTTTTTGACTATGTCCTAGGATCAACTAGTCGATCCTGTGAGTAACCAAAGTATATTTATAGTTTGGAAGACTAGCGGTTGTTTACCGGAAATCACCGTAAACACAGAGTCGCCATTTTTCTGTGGTGTCATTTTTTTACCTCCCCGTTTCACTTGGGAGGACGGCACGCTAGACCCTTCACGCGAAATTTGGAAGGAGGGAAGTGCCCGTGGCGGGATGAATTTTGTTTCAGTTCTTCCTACGATAGCACACGAACTTTTTAATTATCCTACGAGGAGGAAGGGGAAAAAGATCTCAAATAAACCCTAGGAGTTTGCTAAATGTGGGGATTCATCTGGACTAGAAATTCTGGAGTTCGGGAGGTCGGTTATACATAAGGAAGATTTTAAGCACCCTACATATCCGTAGTACTCTACGGGAACCTTCTCTATGTCTATGTGCTTATGTTTGCTGCTAAATGATTGGGAAAGTTTCTCCTTTGTGTTAGGAGGGAAAATTGAAGTAAAAAAAACAGACAGACTTTCATACCCTAATTTTGACCCCCCCTGAGATGTCATACTCTCAGGCTTTTCATCAGAATCAAAATAGATGATCAAAACAGTCACTTGTTCATCTGATGCTTAATCGAGGGTGTTCTGGAACAAACGAGCCCAGGCAAAGGATAAGTCAATAGAAGGGATGGTCTCCAACAAACATAGGATTCAAAAAAAAACATCATTCTATTCACCTATGATTGATTAGACACCCATCACCTGAACCCAAGTTTGCTTACTTCACCAATCTAGGGTTTTGAGCCCCATCAAGAACTGAAATCAGGGACCACTTTTGGGAAACCCTAAAAAGTTTCAAGGCACCTATCAATTGGGTCAATCATCTCCAAATAATCCATATGAAAATATCCTTAAGGCATTACACTTCAATTCAAGATCCACAATCATCAATTTCATCTGGTCGACAATTAGGGTTTTTTGACCTAATTCACCAAGATAGTTGACTTTTAATCAAGGGATGGATCTAAAACTCAAAGCATGGCTCAATATCCTCCAACAACTCAATATGATCCATTCATATCATTCATTTGATGAGGATGTCGCACGCTCGCGAAAAATGAACAGAGTCGCCACCAATATATTTATCCCATAAGGGAAAGGAATATCAGAAAACCTAACAATGGATAAGAACAGGGTCTTGCGACCAGAGAATCAAGGTACGGGAGTCGGTTACGCGAGGGGAAGGTACTAGCACCCCTCACGCCCATCGTACTCGATGGTATCCACCTATGTTTGTTTCTATCTAAAGGGTGTAATCTATGTCTAAGCCTATATGCGAATGAATGCCAAAAAGTAGGGAAAATAAAGAATTGTACTCGCACGGGCCCTACCCTGCTGCCTACGTATCCTTTTCAGGAATCAGAGTTACCGTAGCTCGGCTCAAGATTTTCTGTTTGTTTTGTGTTTTTTAGTTGGGCGGAGTTAACGTTCGCGCTCTTGTATAAGGGATCGCCTACGATGCGTTTGAGCGGAAATAACATTGCCCTTAGAAAGAAGGAAAAGAAATGATTGGTTTGTGTCTTTTAGGGTAGATGAGTGATGAACAATTCCCAATACCGGGCCACTCACCACTTTCTCTACTTTGTTTTAATTTGAACCATTTTTAGGTGTTTTAAGTGTTTTTGGTTGTGTATTTTTTAAGGGGAATTTGTTTGCGATTTGAATCACATAAAAGTGTATAATGGTAGAGAAACAGATTAGGGAATGAATCCCACTCATCTCTCTTCCATTATATAGTGATCGAGAAACAGATTAGGGAATGAATCCCACTCATTTCTCTTCCACCGAGTGATTAAGAAACAGATTAGGGAATAAATCCCACTCATTTCTCTTTCATTATATAGCGATCGAGAAACAGATTAGGGAATGAATCCCACTCATTTCTCTCCCACCAAGTGATTAAGAAACAGATTAGGGAATAAATCCCACTCGTTTCTCTCACTATTAGTAACGTGTGATTCGCGTCTTCTATTTATTAAGTATTTAAAAGTTGAAAAGAAAAAGAGAATGCAAGAAGGGAACTAATTCTAAATTCTAATCTAAGTTGTCTATACAAGGGAATCGAAATAAAAGAACTATACACTTTATTAAAGAAAAAACTATACATGGAATAGGTAAAGGAAAATCAATATGTGACAAGTAAATGGTATTCACAAACACACATACATCAATTAAGTCCATGGAGAAAAATCGAGACTAAGACTAATTCCTAAATCTACTAACAAGATTATTTACAAGTAAGTATTAAAACAAAAGAAAATTCAAGTGTATTGTAAAGAAAAAGGCTTATTAAAAAGGATTAAAACAATTAGAAAGAATCATGACAATTATTTAGTCAACCTAAAATATCTATGAACAATTTTTATGTACTTTTATTTGAGTTAAAATTGGATTTGTGAAGCAAAAGTAAAGGCAAAACAAAATTAAACTAAAAAATCAAGTCTAAACTGCAGGGGGGTGTAACAGTAGTTTCTAAATGAACTAAAATGGTTATAAGCAGAAAACTGGGCCTAATTACAGGGGGTGGGAGGAGCATAGGGGCATAGAGGCCCAGGTCCATCGACTTGTGAGTGTGTTAGCAAAGCAAGGGTATATTCCAAAAAGTAACAAGGCCCATGCGCGTGGCCCAGATCACACTTCACATTTTTATTTGCATTTTATTCCACTATTTTCATTATATCAGCATGTGATTATTATAGTTTTTTTTTGCACTAAAATGTAACGTAACAGATATCAACTGGGCATTGTGAATTCAAGTGACTACAAGACAAAAGATGTAATTCAACCAATCAGAGCGCTACAACTCCTAAGCAAATGATTGAGAAAAATGCAAAAAACGAATAATGCATGGAATAGAAGCCAATGGTGTTCTGCCACGTACACACCTGAATAAAACAAAAAAACAAACCACACAGACGCCGGAGCTAGGGCTCCGATCGTCTTCTCCGGTGGCTTCATCGCTGGAGCTCCAAGAAAATTCTCTGAAATTAAAAACTCTCACATCACTCCGCTCGGGTTTTCGCGTAGAATACGAATATGGACTCAGTTTCTTCATTAGATGCCTCTAAGATACAAACCGAGTCATGCTTCTAAGACTCTAACTCCAATACACTCAACAGAAACGCAAGCTAGGAGTATCAACCTACTCAAGTATATGCACTCGATCCAAACATCACGTTAAAAATTACAGAGCATGAGCACAGTGCAATCGAGCAAGATATGAACACACAACAATCACAAATAGACCTATTACGTGCTACTGCGATGTTGAGAAGTTTCAGTGACTTACCTGTGTGTATCTTGGACGAATAAAGATTAAGGAGACTCCACAAATCTTGAGGCTCTTAGATGATGATGATGATGATGGATGCGCTTTCGAAGAAATACAAGAAGCCTTTGAGAAATAAACTCAAAGTTGTGGAAGATGGCAGTGTCGTATGCTTCTGCAAGAATCCAAAGCTAAGAGAGTGATATGCAGCTTGAAAGATATGTAATGATGTTGATCAGAGACGGAGTTGATGGTGATTGTGGTTTGATGATGAAGATGAAGATGAAGGTTTGTTGAAAGTTTGTTAGGATTCGTTGATGAAGATTCCAGAGATGAAGTCGCTATGGTGTTTAGATGAAGATAAAGTTGAGGGAGAGAGAATCCGAGGGTGAGAAGAGAAGAGTGTGATGATTTTTATGGAGGTTTGAAGGGATGAGAATGGAGGTTGATGATTGAAGATGGTGGTGGTTGGAGGTTGATGGTCGTTGTTAGAGAGTTTGTTACATGGAAGTGAAGATAAGAGAGAGAAGGAAGAGAGTGATGATAGGAGAAGAGAGAGTGAGTTTGAAACTGAAAAAAGAAAAGGTGAAGTGTGTGTGTGTGTGAATTGTGAAGGGAGTTGCTTATATAGATTATGAGTGAGGTTGCATGGAGTGTATCTTTTCCTTATGCTTAGTGAGCAAGTTTGTATTCATGTGGTAAACATCCTCATGCCCTTCACGTGCTCAGTAGCTTGCATGGTTTAATATGGGAATAGGATGCTGACTGGCCTTGTTTGTAGTGGAGTGTCTCGTTGCTTATATCATTGATTTCAACTTAAGGCCTTACCAATTCCAACCTTCATGAGGCTGACTTTAGACCCATGTATCTCTTGCTACAGGCCACTATTTACCTCACTTATGGGATCACTTTGGAGAAGACGTGGAGCAGTGTATGTTTGCTACTGGGGGTGTCAAGGGATGAGGCCTACAACACTTTCAAAGATGATTGGAAATATGATATGGCATTGTTGCATGGGCATGAGTGCACATGGCTGGATTTTGGCCTGAAACCTTTGTCAATATGCATTCCCGGATGAGTAGCTTTGGTACCTCGTATCTTGATGATCACGCAACTAAAAACCATAACACCTGGCTCATTAGATAAAGGGCATGGGATAAAAGAGCTTGGTATGCCATTGGAGTCCTGGAAATGCTTGTGGCCCCTTAAAAACTGGTTTTAAAATGGCACATCAAGTGCTTGATGAAATGCCTTTGCGCATAGCTTAGATTCTGGCTCATGCATCAGGCAATGTGTGACTTGGCAAGGGCTTAACTTTTGAGCTTCCCTAATGATTCAATATTCACCCAAATGGATCGATTCTTGTCTCATTATGTAGAAGACATGGAGGAAAAGATATTGACACCAAGATTGAAGTTTTAGAGTTCTTTTAGTGATCTTAAACTGGCTTGCAATATGGCACACCAAGTGCTTGATGATATGCTTCACGTATGGCCTAAAATCTGCCCAGCTATTTGACTTGGCCCAAGTGAAAAACTTCAACTTCCAAACTTAATAACTCTTCAACTAAGCTTCAAACGAGAAAGTGTCTAACTACAAAGTTGTTCTCCTCTATGAGAGGAACAACTTTGATGATGGAAATGTCTCCAAAAAATGTCATTTGCCACGTGTAAATTGATGATGAAGTGGACTGCTCATCAAACTTTTTAAGAACCAAAAGTTTTTCCAAGTATAAAACTTTCCTTTTTTGATATTTTTTTTTATTTTTAGCAATTTTTGTCAAACTCCCGATTTTATCCATTCTTTGACTTTTCTTGACCGATTTTCTACCAGAAGTCAATTTTTGAGTGGTAGACCTGATTTTGACCCAAAAGTCAACTTTTCTGATTTTTCTCCGATCTTAATGAAATTCCCAATTAATCGGTTTCTGACCAACGGCAATCAACTGAACACTTCCACACAGTCATCATACCATCACTCCTCATAAAATCAGCTCTTGATCAGTGTGTTGACCAAAAAGTCCACTGTGTTGACTTTGGTCAAGAAACCCTAATTTAGGATAATCTGATGAACAGTAAGCTTGTATTTTCCAACCAATGCTCTGACTTGAAGGTGAGGAAACCCTGATTCAAGAGTGCCCTCGGAAGAATAACGCCACAAGACCAGACCTCGGATCTTTATATTTAATCAGAAGTTCTTTGTGCCAGGAGCTCCTTTTTGGAACAGTAACTATGATATGAATGCATGAATGGGGCCATAACCTAAATGATTTATGTATATGAATTATGAGCCAGGTATATAAGGGTAGGAAAAATTTGGGGTATGACAGAGGATAGCTTAATTCATTTGAAATCTCCGGAGACGCGATTCACCTGAAAAAGTCAACTGTATAAGATCACCATTGACCTTTTGGAAATTTTGGTCAACCATGACTTTTGAAGTTTTAAATCATCAATATATGATATTTGAAGTCATTTGATCAAGGAAAATCAAGAAAATCAATCAAGAAACAAAAGGTCAAAGTTTCACTTTTCATACTTAGAAAAATTTCTAAGTGTTTTCAAGTGATTTTTACCAAACTTTGGAAGGTAATATATCAAAATTTCACCTACAAATTGAAAAAAAATTCCAACATGAAAGTTGTAGATTTTGATCCAATGAACAACTTTGTCACATATAATTTTTTGGCTAAAAATCAACCATTGAAGAGATATGGAGCTTCAAAGTGACTGCCTTCACAAAACTAGCAAGAAAATCCTAGTTTTCTTCAAACTTTATGGGACTTTTTCACTAATTTCCCTAAAGATCTTGGGCAAACACCAAACTAATGAATTTAAGTACATACCAAGGGCTTTTCAAATTGTATTCAACCATCTTCAAATTCATTATGAGCTAAGAGATATGGTTGATCAAAGTTAGGGCATTTGAAGTGAAATTATGGGTCATGACCAAATTTGAACTTTGCAAACTTTGTACCAATGCCTATACCAATTGATGCATTCTTGTACATGATATATCATAAGGGATTTAGAGGAATCAAATACATTATTGCATCAGTTTTAGCCAAGTTGCAAGAATTCAATGCCATATGATTAAGTAATCATTACAAATTTGGAATCTTGATGAATCACCAAAGAATCTTCTCCTAAGCCAATTAGAGTTCATTTCTGCAACAGAATTGTCCCCTAAGATCACACAAAATTGATGGCTAGGGGATTGATCAAGTGGAATCAAAATTGTCATCATTGCATTTTGGATATTTTTGAATTCCTTCATAGCCAAGAAAACCAAACTCACTTCACTCAGCAAGCTTACTTTCTCCAATTGCTCTGCATCATTTGCCTATAAATACAAGTGCATTCCTTAGGATTAAACACACCAAAGCAACAGAATTCTTGCTTTTTCTCTTCTTTCTTCATACTTAAGTTTTTCAAAGGTTCTTTGGCAAGAAGACTCAGATTCTTTAAACCAAAGCTCTTCCTTTGAAAGTAAGTATTCAAACACATCATGGGAGGCATTTAGAGGTGATCCAAACCTCTGGAACACTACTGTACGTGGAGAATCATCATGTTCACCCCTCACTTGGAGCTGTTGCAGTTGGGGTCGGGCAAGGGGTTCTGGGCAGTTTCAATCCAAGCTAAGCATCTCAACCCTTCCAGGGGGATCACTGAAGCTATCTGGATCATTGCAATAACTCTGTAACACACTTTGATCAGAGCCAGATCTCCATTTTTGAGGTAAGTTTTAAGAGCTTCAAACTCTATAATTCACGCATGATAAATTAGAAATGAAATTACCAGTTGGTTTCTGCACCTTTAAGGATCATTAACCCTCAATCAATTGCATCAAATCATGCATATAGAGTATTTCATGTTTAATTTTAGTTTTAGGGTTCTTCGTGTTCATGCGTGTGAATTTTGAATTATACTGAAAATAAATAAAATCAAAGGATACCATCATGATCCTCGTTCAAAAACAAGTAAAATCCATGTTTACATCTTTGGATTTGGTTGAGAATTAAGGGAGATAGGATATCCAGAAAATTGAAATCGTGAGGTTGAAGATGAAGATGCTTGGCGCGCGTTTTTTTTAAATTTCAGTGGCAAGTTTAAAATATAATCACATGGAAGCGTGTTTTGAACGACTAAATCGTTCAGCTCACTTGGTTACATGCGCCTCTCACTCTCTCTTGCCTAAGGTCTAGGGTTCGAACCCCCCCAGACCTTTTGTTTTGCTTGTTTTATTTTTTTGTTCATTCATGCATTTGTTTCAAAATAAAGTAAACTGAAGGTGTTTGTCTAACAAACTGCGCGCGTAGCCCAGATGGTGGGAGTTTTGGTTAGTGACTTGGAGGGCGTGAGTTCAAGCCCTTTAGGTGACAAAACCTTATTTTTTATCACTTTTCCACTTCAATTCCTTCACAACTTTAACTAATTATTTCACCTATTAAACTAAAACATTTTTGATTTATTTTTTACACACTTCTCATTTATGATATCTATTTTGAGAATATATAAAAAAAAATCATAAAAATATATTGTTTTAGTATATTTTTAATTATGTTAAAAACCATGTATTTTAAGTATGTATTAATACCTTAAAAAAATATAATATTTATTTGGTTTTCAAAACCAAGTCTCTTGTAAATATTTTTGTGATAAAACCCTAATCATTTAGGTCTTAATCAAGATTAGACTTTGTCATTATCTTAATTAAGTTGACTGTTGTCAAGAATTCAAACTGTTTTCAAAATTTCGATTAGTCGGATGGTCAAAGTTTTCAAATAAATAAACAGTAATCATTTCAAAAAAATCATTATCAACTGTAAATATTTTTATTGGGCCTCTAATAGAGTGTAAGTCCCAGCACCTTTTTCTTTTCTTAGTTTGTTTTCAAAAACTGTATTTACAAAATCTTCTATCGGTTTTCAAAACATTCTTCTGGTATTTGAAGGGCATTATTCCCGGTGAAACTCTTCAGATACCTATGTGACCTTTGTCCATCTTCACTTCTTCTGTTTTCAAAAACCCTTAACTGTTTATAATAAATATTCAACTGTTATCAATAAGCAACAAAAGTTGCTGGTGAGGCTTTGCATATACTTCTTCAAAGCCTCCACTTCATCCAGGTTAGGCTTTACAAGATTTCAACTTATAGTCTTTATTTAAATTACTGTCAAATATGGAACTGTTTATATATTGTTTAGAACTACGTCTGAGTGTAAACCCTAGGACAGTTAGACTATATATATTATAGGAATATGGCCTAGGATTGAGAATGTCTTCCCGGTGAAGGCTCTTTCCTAATTAGAGATTTGTAGTTCAACCCCTCAAGATGAATTATTCCCGGTGAAACATCTTGAAAAAAAACCTTAGAACCCAAACTAGGACACATCCACCCAAGAGGAATTATTCTCGGTGAAAGCTCTTACCCATTTTCTTAGAGCCAAAATAAGTTCAAAAACCACATAGTTTTTCTCTTGTGCTATAACAAGGACCCTCGATGACCCTCGATTAGCCTCCTCTTGGGCTCTGTACAAGGACCCACAGGCTTCTTAAAAGTATTTCCAACTTCCTCTTGAGCTTGTAGACAAGGACCCATCAGGTTTCTTATAAACATAGGAACAGGTCTTTAGTCACCTTTTAGCCTACCCTGGTGAGTTTCTTCCACTTTAAACCAGACTTTAAACAAGCCAAGTTCGTCTCAATCTTATATTGAGTACACCTTTTGGAATGAGAGACATGGACAGTCTCTATCACCCTTATCACCACTAATTTTTCATTAGTAGAGTCTTGGATCCATAGTTATTTATCCTCAGTCAGTGTCAGCCTTAATCTTGGGCTTTAAACAAGAAGTCTCAATTAGATAATATTTCTTCCATCATTCAAAACCCCTAGAAAGGGTTAGCCTCCAAAAAACAGTGCTTTAATAGATAAATCCTCCAGTAGAGTAAAACTCCCCCAGTGAGTCCTTCATTATCAAGTAACCACAACCTTGGGCTTTGTACAAGGCAGATAAACCACATTTCCTGTGTCAAAGATCCCTAATCTCAAGGATCTTCTCCCCATAGAGTCATCCATACTCAGTTTCTTTAAGAGTCCGCCACAACCTTGGGCTTTGTACAAGGCAGAAAATAATATTTTCCCTAGCCAGAGTAGCCACAACCTTGGGCTTCATACAAGGAACAAAGTAATGACTTCCCTAGTTAAGAGTCAGCCACAACCTTGGGCTTCATACAAGGCATAAAATAGAGTCTTCCTAAGTAGAGTTAGCCACAATTTTGGGCTTTGTACAGAACACCAAATAAAACCCATCAAATAAATACTCTCCAGTTAAGAGTTAGCCACAATTCTGGGCTTTGTACATAACACCCAAAAACTCTTTAGTTTAAATCCAACCCCAGTGGAGTTATCTCCCAGAGTCAATAAATCAATCAAAAGCCTCAAGCTTGGGCCTCATACAAGCCAACTAAAGTCAAATCTTTTATACAGTAGATAGATATAGCTTATCTCTATAGAGAGATCTTTCTCCTATCTCTCCACATTCAAACAAACAAACATTACATTTCATTTTAATTTTAATTAAGTCTCCCATTTAGGATTTTGAAAGGCATGAGCTGGAAGTAAAACCCAGACATGTGGTAACTTTCCCTAATTTGGATGAGCATCTTTCATTCAAGACGCAGTTGACTGGTATACTTGCACATACACAAGTAAGGTCCCCCTCTTGAATGAAATGAATTCAGTTATTCTGTCACTCTTTTTAATGTTTGTGGTGGAATAGTAGAAATACCTCTCTGTAAAGATGATTTCATGTCTCTTTACTGTAAATAGAGATTTAATTCAAGCTTCAACCTTGAGCTTTAAGCAAGGCACAAAAATAATTAATTTCCCTAATTAGTTCTCCAAACTACATTAAGCTCTAACTTCCATTAGGGATATGTAGGCATGAGGTTCACAAGGAATCTCAGCGAGCTAATAAAATACCAAAAATAGTCAGGATGTCTGTCTTCTTTTTAATTCAATTCAATTCTTTCTCCTAACACAAAGGAGAAACTTTCCCAATAACAAGCAACAAACACAATCACAATGACACAGAGAAGGTTCCCGTAGAGTACTACAGATATGTAGGGTGCTTAAACTCTTCCCTATGTATAACTGACCCCACGGACTCCAGAATTTCTAGTCTAGGTGAATCCCCACACTTAGCAAACTCCTAGGGTTATTGGAGATCTTTTTCCCCTCTCCTACTCGAAGGATAATTAAAAAGTTCGTGTGATATCGTAGGAAGAACTGAAACAAAATTCATCCCGCCACGGGTACATTCTCCTTCCACATTTCGCGTGAAGGGTCTAACGTGCCGTCCTCCCAAGTGAAATGGGGAGGTAAAGAAAACGACAGCCACACAGACTGACTATTTTTGGTTTTTTATTAGCTCGCTGAGATTCCTTGTGAACCTCATGCCTACATATCCCTAATGGAAGTCAGAGCTTTTTGTAGTTCGGGGAACTAATTAGGGAAATTAATTATTTTTTTGGTGCCTTGCTTGAAGCTCAAGGTTGAAGCTTGAATTAAATCTCTGTTTACAGTAAAGAGACGTGAAGTCATCTCTATAGAGAGGTATTTCTACTATTCCACCACAAACATTAAAAGTGACGGAAAAGTTGAATTCATTTCATTAAGAGAGGGGCCTTACTTGTGTCTGTGCAAGTATGCCAGTCTCGTGTCTCTTGAATGAACTAAAGATTCTCAACCAAATTAGGGAAAGTTGTACAAGTCGGGGTGTGTGTTCCTCGAAGCATGCCTTTCAAAATCCTAAATGGGAGAATGATTGAAATTGAAATTGAAATGTTTGTTTGTTTGATTGTTTGAATGTGGTGAGATAGGAGAAATATCTCTCTATAGAGATAACCTATGTCTATCTACTGTATGAAAGATTTGATTTTAGCTGGCTTGTATGAGGCCCAAGCTTGAGGCTTTTTTGATTGATTTTATTGACTCTGGGAGATGACTCCACTGGAAATTAACTTAAACTAAGAAATTTATGTTTTGTACAATGCCCAGAATTGAGGCTTACTCTAGCTGGAGAGACTCTATTTTGTGCCTTGTATGATGCCCAAGGTTGTGGCTGACTCTTAGCTAAGGAAGACATTATTTGCTGCCTTGTATGAAGCCCAAGTTTGTGGCTGACTGTTGAGGAAACTGAGTAAGAATGACTCTGTGGGGGAAAAGATCCTAAAGGTTAGGAATCCTTTGACACGGGAAATATGGTTTATGTGCCTTGTATAAAGCCCAAGGTGGTGGCTACTTGATGGTGAAGGACTCATTGAGGAGACTCTATTATCTACCTTGTACAAACCCAAGGTTGAGGCTGACTTTTGATAGGGGAATACCTATGAGTAGGGTTTTGACTCTAAGAGGAGTATCTTCCTTGTACAAAGCCCAAGGTTGAGGCTGACTTTTTAATGGGGAAAAGATCTACCAGTATGGGATCTTTTGACTTAGAGGGGATTTTTGAAGCTGCTCAGTTTTTTGAAGCTAACCCTTTCCAGGGAATTTTGTTAAAATGAAGGAATGATGTGGAGGCTAACCCTTTCCAGGGGTTTTGACTCAACTGGTGAGATTATCTTTAAAAAGAGTTGAATTTTTGGAAGCTAACCCTTTCCAGGGAATTTTGTTAAAATGAAGGAATAATGTGGAGGCTAACCCTTTCCAGGGGTTTTTGAATTATAAAGGAAGAGTGATTAACTATTTGAGACTTCTTGTTTAAAGCCCAAGATTAAGGCTGACTCTGACTAAGGATAGACAGATGTGGAACCTAGACTCTGCTAAGGAAGAAAAACTAATGGAGATAAAGGCGACAGAGACTGTCCATGTCTCTCATTCCAAAAGGTGTACTCAATACTAATATTGAGGCATTCTTAGCTTGTGTAAAAGTTTGGTTTTAAGAGTGGAATAAACTCACCAGGGTAGGCTAAAAGGTAACTAAAGACCTGTTCCTATGTTTATAAGAAACCTGATGGGTCCTTGTATACGAGCTCAAGACAAAGTTGGGAATGCTTTTAAGAAGCCTGTGGGTCCTTGTACAAAGCCCAAGAGGAGGCTAATCGAGGGTCATCGAGGGTCCTTGTTATAGCACAAGAGAAAGCTATGTGGTTTTTGAACTTAGTTTGCCTCTAAGCAAATGGGTAAGAGGTTTCACCGGGAATAATTCCTCTTGGGTGGGTGTATCCTATTTTTGGTTCTAAGGCTTTTTTCAAGATGTTTCACCGGGAATAATTCATCTTGAGGTTTGAACTAAAGATCTCTAATTAGGAAAGAGCCTTCACTGGGAAGACATTCTCAATCTTAGGCCATAGTCCTATAATATATATATATAGTTTATATGTCCTAAGGTTGTACTCAGACGTAGTCCTAAACAATATATATATATATATATATATATATATACAGTTTATATTTAACTGTAATTTAAATGAAAGCTTGTAAATTGAAAGCTATAAAGCCTAACCTGGATGGAGTGGAGGCCTTTGAAGAAGTATGTACAAAGCCTTACCAGTAGCTTGATTATTAATTGATAACATCTGAATGTTTATTGTAAACAGTTAAATGTTTTTGAAAACAGAAGAAGTGAAGATGGACACTAGGTCACATAAGTATCTGAAGAGTTTCACCGGGAATAATGCCCTTCAAATACCAGAAGAATGTTTTTGAAAACAGATGAGAAGATTTTGTAAATACAGTTTTGAAAAACAAACTATGAAAAGAAAAAGGTGTTGGGTCTTACACTCTATTAGAGGCCCACTGAAATGATTTACTTTTTATGGAAACAATTGAATGATGAAGACCTTGATCATCTGTTTAATCGGAGATTGAAAACAGTTTTGAAAAATTGATAAAAGTCAACTTAATTATGATAAAGGCAAAGCCTATACCTAATTAAGACCTAAGTGAATAGGGTTTGATCCCAAAATATTTACAAGAGATTAGGTTTTTTTTTAAAATCAAATGAAAAAAACTATATTTAAAGTATTAAAAACACTTAAAAATAAGTCATTTTTAACCTAATAAAAGTATATCAAATAAATATTATTTTTTTGTGATTTTTTGGATATACATAAAATACATATATAAAATGAGAAGTCTTCAAAAAATGAAGTTAAAATGAATTAATTTGATAGGTTAAATGATTAAATGAAGTTGTGAAGAAATTGAAAAAAACAAGTGTTAAAAAAAAGAGGTTTTGGTCCTTGGAGGGTTTGAACCCACGCCCTTATGGTTACCAACCAAAATAACACCACTGGGCCAAGCGCCAGTTGGTAACTATAGTCTGCGTTCAATTGGTTATGTTTAAAAACAAGTTGAAAATCTTTGAAAAATAAAAGAACCAAAAAGTCTGGGGCGAGGGGGATACGAACCCCAGACTTGTGGGCAAGAGAGACTAAGAGCGCATGTGAGGCCACTAGGGAAAACGATGAATTCGTTTATAAAACACATACCATTCAAAATAATATAAACTTTACCCAGAGATTTGAATTTTACGCGCCACAGCCATGGTCGTCTTCAACCTCAAGCTTGAAGAATTTGAATTTTGTAACTTGCTCAATTCTCAACCAAACAGGATGATGTAAACATCAAACTTATTCTAAATTCACTCACGATTTCAAATATGTAACTAACATGGATTTATATTAACTACATCTATTGAATTATCTAAAATACGTGAAGAACCCTAAAAACTAAAAATTAAATTAAATGGCTATACTAGAGAATAAATGAATGATGATAGAGGGTTTTTAATCCTCTGATGATGCTAAATGGATTGGTATTGAGTTTTAACACAAAGGATACACGAATTAAAGAGATAGAGTTCAGAAACTTAACTCTAAATCTGAAGGTCGTGGGGATGGTGGAGAGCTTATGGCCTTGAATGGATGATCACAAACGCTTCCTAGGACCTTGCTGATGCTATCTGGGCACTTAGATTGCTTTGAGAACCTATGAATTGTTCTACTCGACCCCTCTTGCTTGAGCTTCAAGTAGAAATGGGAGATGATGATTATGCACCTACAGATGAGCTGCGACCATCTGGATAGCTTCACTACACCCTAAGGAACATGTATGAATGCTTAGATTTGTTTGACACCCTCTGAATTGATCTACAGACCTCCAACTGAATTTTCTCCAAATTGAAAGTGGTTATGGTGTTTTTGCACTTACAGAAGTGATCCAGGTGCTTGGATCACATCGAACCTCCTTGAGATGTTAGAAGGCTTACTTTCAAAAGAAGAGCTCTGGTTTGAAGAATTCGATTCTTCTTGCCAAAGAACTTTTGAAAACCATAAGTATGAGGGAGAGAAGGAGAAAGCAAGAATTGGAGTTGCTTTGGTGTGTTTATTATTGAGGTATGCACTTGTATTTATAGGCAAAGAGTTCAGTGTAATTGCAGAGGAGTAAGCTTGCTTAGTGAAGTCATTTTGGTTTCTTGGCCATGAAGAAATTCAAGGAATCTCCAAAATGCAATGATGGCCAAACCGAGTAAGCTCCCTAGCCATTTATTTTTTCTGGTCTTAGGGGACAATTCTGATACAGAGGAGAGTTCTAATTGGTTGGGAAAAGATGCCTTTGATGATTCACCACTTGGCCATATATTTCCCAAATGTAATCATTACATAATCACATGTTCTTGTTTTGGGAATATTCCTTAATCCTTATGCCATGGTGAAAATGAATGCATGGAATCTCTATTGATATGTTATGGGTCATGTAGCATCAATTGGTAGAGCCATTTGCACCAATTTGCAAAGTTTCAAATTGTACATGACCTATAATTTCTCTTCATAAGGCCAACTTTTAACAATCTTAACTCCTAGATCAAAATGAATTTGGAGAAGGTTGAGCATAATTTGGAAAGCCCTTAACATGTACTTAAATTCATTAGTTTGGAGTTTCTTCAAAATCATTTGGGAAATTTGTGAAAAATGGGCTTAAAATTTGAAGAAAACTAGGTCAAAAACACTTAGAATTTTTCTAAGTTTTTTATGACCTATAACTTCCAAAGCTCAAATATCTTAAATGATTGATCTCTAGAAAAAAGTTCCTATGTAAGAAGTTGTTTTATTTGGAAATATCTACAACTTTCATGTTGAAAGTTTTTGAAGGATAGAAAAACACTTAGAAAGGGGGGGTTTGAATAAGTGTAGTTTAAAAACTTGGACGATAAAAATAAATTGCACAGTTATTTTTGTCCTGGTTCGTTGTTAACTAAACTACTCCAGTCCACCCCCACGGAGTGATTTACCTCACCTGAGGATTTAATCCACTAATCGCACGGATTACAATGGTTTTCCACTTAGTCCGCAACTAAGTCTTCTAGAGTATTCTGATCACAACTTGATCACTCTAGGAACAACTGCTTAGATACCCTCTAAGACTTTCTAGAGTTTCCTGATCAACATGATCACTCTAGTTACAACTGCTTAGATAACCTCTAAGACTTCCTAGAGTATTCTGATCAACACGATCACTCTAGTTCCTTACAACTTAATGTAATCAATTAAGAGTATTACAAATGCTTCTGAAAAGATATAATCACAACAGTGATATTTCTCTTAACGTTTAAGTTTAATCTCACTAATATATTACAACGGCAATGTAGTGAGCTTTGATGAAGATGAAGTTTCTGAGCTTTGATTTGAACAGCGTTTCAGCAAGTTAATATTCACAGAATTTGATTCAGAGTTGTTAACCTTGCTTCTCATCAGAACTTCATATTTATAGGCGTCTGAGAAGATGACTGTTGAGTGCATTTAATGCTTTGCGTGTTCCGTACAGCATTGCATTTAATGTTCCACGCTTTTGTCAACTACCTCGAGCCTTGTTCAGGCTGTGTCTACTGACGTTGCCTTTAATAGCTTCCAACGTTCCTTTTGTCAGTCAGCGTAGCCTGCCACTTGTACTTTCTTTTGATCTGATGTTTGAATAAAATATTTGAATATCATCAGAGTCAAACAGCTTGGTGCATAGCATCTTCTTGTCTTCTGACCTTGAAGTGCTTCTGAGCGTGATACCATGAGAACTGCAGTGCTTCTGCTTCTGATCTCAAGTTCTTCTGATTCTTCCATAGACCCATGTTCTGATTCTGCCTTGACCATCTTCTGATGTCTTGCCAGACCAAGTTCTGATGTTGCATGCTGAACCTTCTGAGACAAAGCTTCTGAGCGCTGATTTGTGCATACTCTTTATATATTTCCTGAAAGGGAAATTGCAATGTATTAGAGTACCACATTATCTCTCACAAAATTCATATCCTTGTTATCATCAAAACTAAGAATATTGATCAGAACAAATCTTGTTCTAACAATCTCCTCCTTTTTGATGATGACAAAAACATATATAAATGATATGAATTTGCGATCAGAAAGAGCAGACGGCTAAAGACAAATTACACAGCTATAGCATAAGCATGTGAATATGTCTCCCCCTGAGATTAACAATCTCCCCCTGAGATGAATAATCCCCCCTGAAATAAATACTCAAAGAACTTTAATAATAAAAGACTTCCCTTATTATTTCGGTAGAGACGATCACATAAGCTTCTGTCTTTTGATAATTCATAGCTTCTGACTTCTGCTTCCATTGGACAGCTTCAGAACTTGAATTTCTTTAGATCCTCAGAACATTCACAGCTTCTGATTCCTGCTTCCATTTAGGACAGCTTCAGAACTTGAGTTTTCTGGATCTTTAGAACATTCACAGCTTCTGATCTCTTCTTCCCTCGGATAGCTTCAGAACTTTGAATTTCTTCTTACATCACTTCATGCTAGATTGTATCAGAACATTGTTGAATGTACCAGAGCATCATCAGAGCATCTCTACATCCTGAAATGTTACAGAACAAAACTAAACGACAAAAGTCAGCATGAATGAGTTAGAACATAGAATGTGTATCAGAACACAAAATATGTATCAGAGCCATATAAGCCATATAGAATATATCAGATCCAATAGACAATGTATCAGAGCAAATAAACAATGATTTGGATCATATTCTATTATCAGAATTTCTGATCATTCTTCCTTCTTGCTTCTGATTCTGAAGCTTCCTAGCACTCAACTTGCTTCAGGAATCCAAGAGCTATTTCTGATCATTCTTCCTTCTTGCTTCTGATTCTGAAGCTTCCTAGCACTCAGCTTGCTTCAAGAATCCAAGAGCTTGATTCATATTGTTGCTTCTTATGTTGATCTTGAATCTTTGATTCCTGCAACAACACAACATTAAAAACATAGAACTTTGCAAGTTCTGTTAGTAAATGTGGAGCCTTTTTACTCGGTAACTGATAATATTAATCAGATCATTTATCATAATATATTTTCTCCCCCTTTTTGTCATAACATCAAAAAGCATAAAAGATTCAGATGTAAAGCAAGAGACAAAAAGAAAGAAACATAAATAACTTTTCATTGATTTCAACAAGAAGAATTACAAAAGGTGCATGCAGAAAACAGATGCAACAAGGAAAGAAAACTACAAAGACTTAAAGCCTAAGACTCTATCCTACGCAAAGACTGCGCAAACAACTCAAGAACCCTCTGGTCTTCAGTTTGTTCAGCCATGAAAGCTTGAAAACTCTTCATGCCTGTCCAGACTAGAACCTCCACTGTAGGAGAGATCCAAGAGACCAAAGAGGAAGTGAGGGACAGTTCATAGACAGGGAGCTAATGTTGCAAACGGACTCCAATGACTCAAGAAGGTCTTCTTCCTTTGGATAAATGTTGATAACAGCATTGAAGAAGAGATCTGTCTTGAAAGAGACTTGGAGAGCCATCCCAAGATATGTTTCACATCCTGTAACTGATTAACCCTTCCATCCATTCTCATTGAGTTGAAAGGATTCATGATGAACGCTAGGTTGAAAATGAATGAACTAGGGTTTATGCCAAATAAAAAACTTTGTTGGACAAGAGAGAAAAAGAAGGAGAAAGAGAAAGAGAACCAAGACTTATTGAAAAAAATGCAACGAAATGAAGGAATAAATAGAGGGAAAAAGAAAAGGGAAACGTTCGAGGAATATAAAAAGAAAAAGAAATAAACTGAAATGATGGATAGCATTTAATGTTACGTGACTGAGGAGAGATAATAATGACAAAGGAAGTGATTAGCACAGTTACCTAAGTAGACGTCCCCTCAACTGTACGCACGCTTGTCCAGAAATAGTGAACACGTGTTTACCATCTGGATAGCCAGTTACAGCTGTTTTGCTTTAAAAGAGATTCTAAATCAACTTAGACAATGAAACGTTAGTAATAATTGAATCACAGTTTCTAATTGATTTCAATTAGAACTTCTTAAAAAAAGATCCAATGTCATTTCAGAAGATACTCATACATAAGATCTTCTCATCTTCTCATTCTGGGCATAAATCCATACTGATATTCTTCAGAATGAACTTAAACCTATCTTCAGCAAGGGGTTTTGTAAAGATATCAGCCCATTGATGGTCTGTATCCACAAAGTTTAAAGATATAACACCCTTCTGAACATAGTCCCTTATGAAATGATGTTTAATCTCAATATGTTTAGCTTTTGAATGTAAGATAGGATTCTTAGATAAACATATAGCAGAAGTATTATCACAGAAAATAGGAATGTTACTCTCATATATCTGATAATCTTCCAGCTGACTTCTCATCCAGAGCATTTGTGTGCTACAACCAGCAGCAACAACATATTCTGCTTCTGTTGTTGAGAGGGCAATAGTAGCTTGCTTCTTGCTGTACCATGAGATCAAATGACTTCCAAGAAATTGACAACTTCCAGAAGTGCTCTTTCTTTCTATTCTATCTCCAGCATAGTCAGCATCACAGAATCCTACTAAGTTGTAATCTTTAGATCTTCTGTAAACTAAACCAACATTAGTAGTACCTTTCAGATACCTTAGAATTCTCTTAACCGCTGTTAAATGAGATTCTCTTAGATCTGATTGGAATCGAGCACATAAACAAACACTAAAGAGAATGTCAGGTCTAGAAGCAGTTAGATATAGAAGAGATCCAATCATACCTCTGTACAACTTCTGATCTACCTTCTTACTTACCGCATCCTTACCCAGTACACAAGTTGGATGCAGAGGAGTTTTGGCTTCTTTGCTTTCAGAAAGATTAAATTTCTTCAGAAGTTCTTTCACATACTTCGTTTGATGAACATAGGTTCCATCGGAAGTTTGGTTGATTTGAATCCCAAGGACATACTTGAGTTCTCCCATCATGCTCATTTCAAATCCAGCCTGCATAGACTCAGCAAACTCCTTTCCAAGTGTAGCATTAGATGTTCCAAAGATAATATCATCAACATATATTTGACAAATTAAAATATCCTTTTTAAATGTTTTACAAAAGAGAGTAGTGTCCACTTTTCCTCTTGTGAAATCATTTTTCAGAAGGAAAGAACTCAAACGTTCATACCAAGCTCTGGGAGCTTGTTTCAATCCGTATAATGATTTCTTTAATTTGAAAACATGATTTGTAGACATGGAGTCTTCAAAACCAGGAGGTTGGTGAACATAAACTTCTTCATCTATATAACCATTTAAGAAGGCACTCTTGACATCCATCTGATAAAGAGTGATGTTGTGTTGAGTGGCAAAAGAAATTAATAGACGAATAGATTCTAACCTCGCCATTGGTGCAAAGGTTTCTATATAATCAATCCCTTCTTGCTGACTATAACCTAGAGCAACCAGTCTGGCTTTGTTTCTTACCACTTCACCTTTCTCACTTAGCTTGTTTCTGAAAACCCACTTAGTACCAATGATGTTAAATCCTTTTGGTCTAGGAACCAAGTCCCATACATCATTCCTTGTAAACTGATTTAGTTCTTCTTGCATGGAAATTATCCAGTCTGGATCTTCTAGAGCTTGATCAACAGAAGTTGGCTCGATTAAAGAAACAAGATCTAATTGACATTCTGCATTGTTCTTAAGGAATGCCCTTGTTCTAATGGGATCATCTTTCTTTCCAAGGATCACATCTTCTGAATGAGCTGAAGCAAGTCTAGGTGATCTTCTGATTGTTGGCTCTTCAGAAATCCTGAGATTCTCTAAAGATGCAGCAACTTGATCTTCTGATCCATTGCTTCTGAGACTGCCAGCTTCTGCAGCTTTGCTTCTTGATTCTACATCTTCTGATATATCAATATCAAAATCTGCAAAATTCTCAAACTGCTTTGGTTTTTCAAGACCAAGCTTATCATCAAACCTGATATTGATTGATTCTTCTACAATCAATGTTTCAGTATTGTATACTCTGTAGCCTTTAGAGCGTTCAGAATATCCAAGAAGGAAACATTTTTGTGCTTTAGAATCAAACTTACCAAGATGATCTTTAGTATTCAAAATAAAACATACACATCCAAAAGGATGGAAATATGAAATGTTGGGCTTTCTGTTCTTCCACAATTCATAAGGAGTCTTATTTAGAATAGGTATGATAGAGATTCTATTCTGAATATAGCATGCAGTGTTAATTGCTTCTGCCCAGAAATGCTTAGCCATATTGGTTTCATTGATCATGGTTCTGGCCATTTCTTGTAGAGTCCTATTCTTTCGCTCTACAACTCCATTCTGCTGTGGAGTTCTGGGACAAGAGAAATCATGGGCAATACCATTTTCTTTGAAGAACTCCTCAAAGAATCTGTTCTCAAATTCGCCACCATGATCACTTCTGACCTTTATGATTTTACACTCTTTCTCAAATTGAATCTGAGTGTAGAATTCAAAGAACACTGAATGAGACTCATCCTTGTGTTTCAAGAACTTTACCCATGTCCAGCGGCTATAATCATCTACGATGACTAATCCATATTTCTTCCCTCTGACAGATGCTGTTTTGACAGGGCCAAACAGATCAATGTGTAAGAGTTCTAACGGCCTTGAGGAAGAAACAACATTCTTAGACTTGAATGCAGGTCTGGAGAACTTGCCCTTCTGACATGCTTCACAAAGAGCATCTGATTTGTATTTCAGATTTGGGAGTCCTCTGACCAGATTTAGTTTGTTAATCTGAGAAATCTTTCTCAAACTAGCATGTCCTAATCTTCTGTGCCAGACCCATTGCTCTTCAGAAACAGACATAAGACAAGTCACCTTCTGATTCTTAAGATCAGAAAGATCAATCTTATAAATGTTGTTCTTTCTCTTGCCTGCAAATAGGATTGAGCCATCCTTCTGACTTACAGCCTTGCAAGACTTTTGATTGAAGATTATATCATAACCATTGTCACTTAATTGACTTATGGACAATAAGTTATGCTTTAATCCTTCAACAAGAAGTACATTAGTTATGGAAGGAGAGTTACCAAGACTTATGGTTCCAGAGCCAATGATTTTGCCCTTCTGATCTCCTCCAAACTTGACTTCTCCACCTGGTTTAAGCACCAGGTCTTGGAATGTAGACCTTCTTCCCGTCATGTGTCGCAAGCACCCAGAGTCCAGGTACCATGACATTTTGCTTTCTGTCCTCTTTGCCGCCAAGGATATCTGCAACATAAATTATCTTTTCCTTAGGTACCCACAATTTCTTGGGTCCTTTTTTGTTAGTTCTCCTCAAGTTCTTATTGAACTTGGGTTTAGCAAAATATTTAACAGGAGGAACAGTATGATATTTCTTATTCTGAGTTCCATGATATTTCTTAGGTTGTGTCACATGCTTCTTGGTGTGTGTTATGTGAAAACTTTGTGCATGTGATGTGTGCTTAATATCATGGGAGTGGCCAAATTTAAATTGGTTATACAGAGGCTTGTATGATATTTTCATATCATCCACAGATTCAAGCTTGTATGGGATTTCACCCTCGTAACCAATGCCTACTCTATTGTTTCCAGACACAGCATATATCATAGAAGCAAGTTGACTTCTGCCTATGCTTCTAGATAGAAATTTTCTGAAGCTCAAGTCATATTCTTTCAGAATATGATTCATGCTAGGAATGGCTTTTTCTGTTTCAGAAGGAGATCCACTATTTTTGGATAGATTTAAAACTTTTTCCTTCAGTTCAGAATTTTCCAATTCCAGCTTCTTAGTTTCAAATTCAAATAGCTTCTTCAGCTTTTTGTATTTGATACTATGATGAGCTTTGCGTTCTAGAAGTTCTGTTAAACTGGAAACTAACTCTTTTCTAGATAGTTCAGAAAATACCTCTTCAGAATCTGATTCTGATGTAGATTCTGATCCGTCATCTTCTATCGCCATCAGTGCACAGTTAGCCTGCTCATCTTCCGAGTCTGATTCATCTTCTGACTCATCCCAGGTTGCCATAAGACCTTTCTTCTTATGAAACTTCTTCTTGGGATTTTCCTTCTGAAGTTTTGGACATTCATTCTTATAGTGTCCAGGCTCATTGCATTCATAGCACATGACCTTCTTCTTGTCAAATCTTCTGTCATCAGAAGATTCTCCACGTTCAAATCTCTTTGAACTTCTGAAGCTTCTGAACTTCCTTTGCTTGCTCTTCCAGAGTTGGTTTACGCTTTTGGAGATCATGGACAGTTCATCTTCTTCTTCAGATTCTGATTCTTCAGGATCTTCTTCTCTAGCCTGAAAAGCGTTAGTGCATTTTTTGATATTTGATTTTAATGCAATAGACTTACCTTTCTTTTGAGGTTCATTAGCGTCAAGTTCAATCTCATGACTCCTCAGGGCACTGATCAGCTCTTCCAAAGAAACTTCATTCAGATTCTTGGCAATCTTGAATGCAGTCACCATTGGACCCCATCTTCTGGGTAAGCTTCTGATAATCTTCTTTACATGATCAGCCTTGGTGTAGCCTTTATCCAGAACTCTCAATCCAGCAGTAAGAGTTTGAAATCTTGAAAACATCTTTTCAATGTCTTCATCATCCTCCATCTTGAAGGCTTCATACTTCTGGATTAGAGCAAGAGCTTTAGTCTCCTTGACTTGAGCATTTCCCTCATGGGTCATTTTCAATGACTCATATATATCATAGGCAGTTTCTCTGTTAGATATCTTCTCATACTCAGCATGAGAGATAGCATTCAGCAAAACAGTCCTACATTTATGAGGATTCTTGAAAAGCTTCTTTTGATCATCATCCATTTCTTGCCTGGTAAGCCTTACACCATTAGCTTTAACTGGATGTTTGTAACCATCCATCAGAAGATCCCATAGATCAGCCTCTAGACCAAGAAAGCAACTTTCCAGTTTATCTTTCCAGTATTCAAAGTTTTCACCATCAAATACTGGTGGTCTAGTATAACCATTGTTACCGTTGTATTGCTCAGCAGAGCCAGAAGTAGATGCAGATGTATTTGTTGACTCACCAGCCATCTTTTACTGAAGCGTTTTTCTCTTCCTGAATCTTTTCTAAACACGGTTAAGTGCTTGCACCTTAGAACCGGCGCTCTGATGCCAATTGAAGGATAGAAAAACACTTAGAAAGGGGGGGGGTTTGAATAAGTGTAGTTTAAAAACTTGGACGATAAAAATAAATTGCACAGTTATTTTTATCCTGGTTCGTTGTTAACTAAACTACTCCAGTCCACCCCCACGGAGTGATTTACCTCACCTGAGGATTTAATCCACTAATCGCACGGATTACAATGGTTTTCCACTTAGTCCGCAACTAAGTCTTCTAGAGTATTCTGATCACAACTTGATCACTCTAGGAACAACTGCTTAGATACCCTCTAAGACTTTCTAGAGTTTCCTGATCAACACGATCACTCTAGTTACAACTGCTTAGATAACCTCTAAGACTTCCTAGAGTATTCTGATCAACACGATCACTCTAGTTCCTTACAAATTAATGTAATCAATTAAGAGTATTACAAATGCTTCTGAAAAGCTATAATCACAACAGTGATATTTCTCTTAACGTTTAAGCTTAATCTCACTAATATATTACAACGGCAATGTAGTGAGCTTTGATGAAGATGAAGTTTCTGAGCTTTGATTTGAACAGCGTTTCAGCAAGTTAATATTCACAGAATTTGATTCAGAGTTGTTAACCTTGCTTCTCATCAGAACTTCATATTTATAGGCGTTTGAGAAGATGACCGTTGAGTGCATTTAATGCTTTGCGTGTTCCGTACAGCATTGCATTTAATGTTTCACGCTTTTGTCAACTACCTCGAGCCTTGTTCACGCTGTGTCTACTGACGTTGCCTTTAATAGTTTCCAACGTTCCTTTTGTCAGTCAGCATAGCCTGCCACTTGTACTTTCTTCTGATCTGACGTTTGAATAAAATATTTGAATATCATCAGAGTCAAACAGCTTGGTGCATAGCATCTTCTTGTCTTTTGACCTTGAAGTGCTTCTGAGCGTGATACCATGAGAACTTCAGTGCTTCTGCTTCGGATCTCAAGTTCTTATGATGCTTCCATAGACCCATGTTCTGATTCTGCCTTGACCATCTTCTGATGTCTTGCCAGACCATGTTCTGATGTTGCATGTTGAACCTTCTGAGACAAAGCTTCTGAGCGCTGATTTGTGCATTGTTGAAAAGTATACTTTCGACAAATATTTTTTGTATCGTATCCACAGAGTTTGGGTGATATTACCGCCGTTCTATAGTTGTGATCATTTTAAGTTGATAAGTAAAAATGAATTTGGTTTATGTTTGGAGTTTATCTTGAATTTTAGTAACAAACTAAGATAGTAAAATATGGTTTTCTCAAATTTAAAAAGTGCTTTGCCAAGATTAGTGTTTCACTATTCCAAACTCATGCATTCCCTCAAACCAAGTATATGAATTCTCACTTCATGAATACAATCTAGTATTGCCTCAATAATACTTATGTCTAAGTAATATTGTAACAATTGTTAAATAACACTTTAGGCAATTTCTTCACCTAAACATACATCTAACCATCATTATTTAGCAATACAAATGATAAACAATTCATAAGTCTATTTCTACAACTCATGCATTGCTTGAATAAATCTCTAAAACAACATTTATATTATCTTTTTCAACAATAATATGAATCAAAGATAAGATTTCAAAACAAGAGATTCATACTATATTCATTCAATGAGAGGTTCACATACATGAAGGTTTAAGAGAGATACATAGAGTTATGAAGAATAGCTACCTCTAATCTTGACAAAGAAATAGGGTTTAGTTCCTCATCACCATGGTTGCAAGCTCACAAAGATGATAAAATTCGTTTTTGGCTTTTGCTCTCTTTTTCTCTCTGTATTTTTTCTTCCAAAACTGAATAATAAAATAAAAATCTAAGTTTTGAGATATTAATCTCTTACACAAAGTTTTTCTTCCCAATAAGACAAAAGGAAATGATTACTAGTCTCTTTGCCTCCCTAAGTGACCAATAGAAGTGAATAGCCCCCAAAAAGTGCTCTTTTTTTGTCTACCACGCCACCACTTCACATGCCTCCACAAAAGTCAGAATCTTCACTTAAACACGCTGGCAGGATTCGCTCAGTTCGCGGCGCCAACAGGAGGACGCGGCGCCAACTGAGCTGACTTGGACATCTCTGATTTTGACTCAGTTTGCGGCGCCAACTAGAGGACGCGGCGCGAACTGGCTTGATGATGACTTCTTCCTTGGTTACTTGGCAGCTCCCTTGTGTTCTCTCAGCTCGTATCCTCATTGATCAATTCATGATGCAAAATTCTGCAAAACTAGAAAAGAAAGTGAAATATCTACTCAAATCACATAATAACGAGACTAACTTCATTTTTTTGCACTTTGTGTGAGTAAAGCGTGTGATTTGCAAATAAAAGTTATTAAAGGGACCAATAAAAAGATATGAATTACACTACAATTTGGTCCCTAACATGCATACTCTTTATATATTTTCTGAAAGGGAAATTGCAATGTATTAGAGTACCACATTATCTCTCACAAAATTCATATCCTTGTTATCATCAAAACTAAGAATATTGATCAGAACAAATCTTGTTCTAACAGTTTTTTGAGTTGTGTAGGTGAAATTTTGAGATCCATGAACTAGGTCAAAATGCACTAGTTTGACTTTTTGTTGACTTTTGGATCCTTGATGAATTCTCTTGATTTTATTTGGTCAAATGACTTCAATAATCATATATTGATGATATTGATCCTTAAAAGTCATAGTTTGACCCAAAATCCTAAAAGTCAAAGGTGATCTTGTACAGTTGACTTTTTCCAGATGAAGTGAAATCTTGGACTTTTGTGATGAATCAAGTTCTCCTCCTCAGATGAATGGTATGAATGGATTATATTGAGGTAATATAATTCCTTGAGCTATTTTTTGAGTTGTGGACTCATGTGTTGATTAAAAGTCAATTGTCCAGGTGAATTAGGTAAAAACCCTAATTGTGGATCAGATGAAATTGATGACTGTAGATCTTGAATTGAAGCACAATGCCTAATGGATATTGTCATATAGATCATTTGAATATGATTTAAACCTTTGAGTGATGCCTTGGAGCTTTTTAGGATTTCCCAAATGTGGTCCCTGATTTCAGTCCTTGATGGGCTCAAAACCCTAGTCTGGTAATTTGAGCAAACCTGAGTCTTGATGACTGGTGTCTAATCAATCATAGGTGAATGAATGAATCATTTGAGTCTTGTGATTGTATTAGAGGTTAATCTTATATTGGTTGGTCCTTTTCCTGAACTCTTTTGTCTCTGGGCACCCTCGATTTAGTACCATATGAACAAGTGACTGCTCTGAGTTCCTGTCTTGGATTTGATGAAATGTCTAGAGGTGTGATATCTCAGGGGGGGTCAAAATTAGGGTATGCCAGATGTCAACGGGGCAGGGAATGCCCGGAGGAAGCTTCCCAGCTCCCGCCCCACCCCTAATTGGTTCCCCATCCCCAATCTCCACCGCATGGTGATATTTCCCCTAATCTCAATCCCTATAGAGATCCACGGAGATCGAATCTTAAGAAAATTTCTATACTTTTAGATCAAAATTATGACACTAGTATTTCGTTATTATATTTGAAGAGTAATTACCCTAAGCACAATGAATAAAGAGAGTGGTTGTTGTGATGATGAAGAGAACAGAGAAGATAATGAATGGAGGAGACAGAGATAATTGAGAAAGGACAATGGTCGTTGTGTGTACATTTTATGTACTGGATGCACTTTCTAGAATTAGGTACTTGGGTAGTGAAACAATACATTATTATACATGAACACATAAAAATAAAATATTACACTGATGACTCTTCATTTTCTAATACATTAATATTTTTTATATAAACTTTTATAATTATATATTATATAATATACAAAATATAAAAGTTAAATAATATGGTCAGAGTCGGGGAATCTATGGGGAGAATAATATTTTCGCAATCCCCGCCACAAATTGGCATCGAGAAAACTTTTTCATCCATCCCCGTCCTCGCGAGAAAAAAAATCTCCAACTTCAATTCTCCAAGCAGATAATTATCACATGGATTTCCATAAAAATTGTAAACAAATAATAATAAATAATTGAGAATATAATAAAAATAGAAGTAAATCATTTATAATTACAAACAACCATTTTTATTAAAATAACATATAATTGAAAATGGAAAGGTATTTATTTATTATTTTGATGGTTATAATTTTACAATAACTCGTTCTTAATTATCATTCGCACAACAACAAGTCGCAACATTTGGAGTGTTATACACACATCCACTAGATTTGAAACCCTTAGCAATGCAATCTTTATTACATAGTGGAGAGCTTGCTAAATCCTGGCATGTGCCGAAGCAATTTTTAGAATTCCCAAATGCTGCAATCAAATTAAAGTTAATTAATCTATATGGTTAAAAAAAGAAATTTGAGCTAACATTATTTCATTACCTAATGAAAGAAAAACCATGACAATGCTTAAGAAACAGAAAAGAGAAAGGTGATTGAATCGAAGAGTCATTGTGTAAAATTTCACTATATATTTGATTTGTTTTGTCAAACTTACTGGTCTATATATAGTTCCGCTATTTCAATTATTCAATGAATTTAAGCAAAACAATACTTACTTATAATTAATATAGAAATGAATATTTAGAAGTTTCTGTTTGCTTATGTGTCATGCTATATTACATATTATCATTTAAGTCTCAAATTTATAAATCTACTTTGGATACATATCAGAAAAGAACACTTCATCTCAATAAAATCTACTTAATCTAAATCTAAGGTTGTCATGATGACAACTTTGGATACAACCCTAACTCTAATGCTGATGTGGCATTATATTAGAATTTTCAATTTTAATGCCACTTCTTTTTCTAATTCTTCACACCAACTCAAATTTTTTTTATAATTCTTCACACCAACTCTAATTCAATATCGAATTTTTTATCTAATGTTGATGTGGCATTGTATTAGAATTTTAAATTTTGATACCACTCTTTTTTTTTAAAATTCTCCACACCAACTTCAATAAAAACACATTGTTTTATCAGTTTATATTTTATTAATTTGTTAAAAAAATTCAAACTATTATTAAAAATGATTAATAATATTTATATAAATTAAAAATTAAATGATTGTAATTAATTTACAAAATAATTGGTAAACAACATAAATAAATAAATAAATAAATAAGAAAATTATGAGTATAATGAAACCCTATTAAATAAAAATATAAATATCAATGCATAATTGTAAATAAAACTATTGTTAGATGCTAGGCTTCAGTAACTAGAGGGGGGTGAATAGATACCTCAGAATTTAATCGGATCTCCTTATTAAAATATGGAGAAAGCGTTTAAGGATCGACTCGCGTCTATTCTGAACCTCTACTGGAAGTATTATGTGTTTATTTTAAACCACAAACTTATTTTAATGTGATGATGAAAACTTTTAGAGAATCAACCAATTTCAATTGCTATAAATCGTTTAAGTGTTTGCTTGATAACTTGTTTTCAATGGCTTTGATTTATGATAGAAGCAATATATCAAACACTTGGTGATAATGTCCAAATTGAGTTATGTGTCAATGTGTGGTGACTTGTGATGATTATGCAGAATCTTATCACACAAGTTTAACACTTGACAGGTTAATCAATTTGCAATTATAACCAGAAATAAGCGAAACGTAAACGAAAAGATAAAAGCAATAAGAGCTCAATATTTGTTCAGACAGTTAGTCGATCGTCCTCGCTACGACTATATCTTCCCCCAATACCAAACGGGAATTGGGATGTCTTTCATTATGATTGAAGACAGTTTGTACAAAGAAGATAACAAAGTAATAACGATAAACCGATTATGTAGATTCTTTGTATCTTCTTCCTCTTGATCTTGAGCTAGATCAAGTATCCTCCAAGAGCTTATCATTGATTCCCTTTCTACAGTGTTGTGAATTGCTTAAACCTTTGTTCTTCAATTTTCACACTCAGCTGAATCCTAGATGAAGCCTCTTGATAAAAACTCCCAAAATTCATCAATCTTAGAGGACAAATTCTGCAGATTTTATTCACCAAAAACCCCACAAATCTTCACCCACTGGGAACCTTCAATTCCTTTCCATGGACGTTATCGATCTTGATCACAAACCCTCACCACAAGAATGATTGTGTGTAATTGTGTTGGAGTTGAGAAGAAGAACGAAGATGAGAAGCCTTTGTGTATCTTTCAGTTGTTGGTGTTGAAAATGAATAATTAACATAAAATGATATAAATAGGTGCAGCACACCAAACACAGAGGAAACACATCATTTGGCTGATTTTGAGGTAATAGGTCAACCTACCTCATTGATTGGGTCGACCTAAATGGAGCAGATTCAACACACTTCTGTTTGTGTCCAGTTGCGTCGACCTAACTGCAGTTGGATTTGGTTCTTGTGACTTTTCTTCAGTTTAAGTCGACCTAGGTACTTGGTTGAGTTGACCTAAATGGGACAGAGGTTAATCTTCTTTATTTGCTTTAGTTTGAGTCGACCTAAGGACTAGCTGGGTCGACCTATCTGAGACAAATCCTTATGCTGAGTAAATAAAGCTTTATAAGTCGACTTGGGCATGTGGTGGGTCGACCTAAAGTGTCTTAGATAGCCAAAATCCTACTTTTTCTTGAGTCATTCACTTGTGCGTTGGTATTTGTTCACTTATGATGTTTGCCATGAATCGAAAACTTCTTGATGAGTGTAGGCTTGTACTTACAACTATCATTAATTAATTCATATAGATCTTGATCACAAACCCTCACCACAAGAATGATTGTGTGTAATTGTGTTGGAGTTGAGAAGAAGAACGAAGATGAGAAGCCTTTGTGTATATTTAAGTTGTTGGTGTTGAAAATGAATAATTAACATAAAATGATATAAATAGGTGCAGCACACCAAACACAGAGGAAACGCATCATTTGGAAGATTTTGAGGTAATAGGTCGACCTACCTCATTGATTGGGTCGACCTAAATGGAGCAGATTCAACACACTCCTGTTTGTCTCCAGTTGCGTCGACCTGTTGAAGCTTTGGGTCGACCTAACTACAGTTGGATTTGGTTCTTGTGACTTTTCTTCAGTTTAGGTCGACCTAGGTACTTGGTTGAGTCGACCTAAATGGGACAGAGGTGAATCTTCTTTATTTTCTTCAATTTGAGTTGACCTAAGGACTACCTGGGTCGACCTATCTGAGAAAAATCCGTATGCTGAGTAAATGAAGCTTTATAAGTCGACCTGGGCATGTGGTGGGTTGACCTAAAGTGTCTTGGATAGCCAAAATCCTACTTTTTCTTGAGCCATTCACTTGTGCTTTGGTATTTGTTCACTTATGATGTTTGCCATGAATCGAAAACTTCTTGATGAGTGTAGGCTTGTACTTACATACTCCCCATTTTTGATGATGGCAAACATTGGGTGAATGACGTAAGCTACCCCGTACTTGAATGTGTAAGCTCCCCCGTACTTGAATGTGTAAGCTCCCCCGTACTCAGACTCTCTCATCTACTCCCCCTTTGACAACATCAAAAAATTGAAACAATGAAGGTACTAGGAGAAAAACGGACAGAATAATTTTAACAAGATAACGGTTTACATACCGTAATAGTAATAAAACATAAGATCCAAGTTTAAAGCATGTTATGATTACAAACAAAGTTGAAGTTCAGATGATAAAAGATGCATAAACATGATATGATATGAAATGCAAGGCTATGAACTAATGAAATGCAATGTCCTCTAACGTCTTCCTCGCCTTCCTCTTCCTCTCTGAAAACCTTGAGGTCTATCTTCTTCAACTTGCTCAAGTAGGTCAAGAACGGACCTGTTGAGTATGTTGAAACTTTGAACCGGTCGAGATGAAGATCCGGAAGCAATTTCTTTTCCTTTTCTCGACTTTGGAGGCATTGTTGAGGATGAATTTGATGAATATGTGGAGGTTTTCAGAGATTTTGTGTTTAGAGAAATAGGGTTGCCGTAGAGAGATTATGCTTGAGATAGATGAAAACTGAAAGTGAATGGATGTATATGCATGACATATGGGTCGGGTCAACCTAAAAGCCCAATTTTGTGGATTGAGGTCGCAGTAGGTCGACCTAATTAGAATCTGCGTCGACTTAGACTGAGCAGTGGCTGTGTATTTTAAAAATAAACAGAGTAGGTCGACCTAAAGCTAAGCTAGGTCGACGTAACTGATGTTGTTTTTCTCATTTTGGAAATATGCTTCAGTAGGTTGACTCAATGCTAATTTGGGTCGACTCAAAAGACCCTAAATGCATGGAATGCAGCAAATATCATATGTATGCTAAAACATTGACACATTATGCTTAAAGATGATAAATCTATATGAAAATGAGAGTTATTGAGAAGTATATATGATGTCACTGTAATCATGTTAATTGATTACATATTACAGAATCAATAATATTTTTGGAAGTGAAAAACAAACATGTTACCGATTTCTCGATTTTCAGATATCTTATCATCATGATATAAGGTAGAGGATGTAGCACGATCCTTGATTGATTGCGTTCTACCTTCACACTAAGAGAGATATTAGCAAAAAAAACATAATCAATAGATAGAGTTTAAAATAATTAGATAAACAAAACCATACTTAACTCAAATTAGAGATATCCAATATCCCTAATTCTCTGCGAATCTTGAAGAAAGGCTCGGTAGCAAGAGGTTTGGTGAAGATATCTGCCAATTGCTTCTTGCTCTCAACATATCCGCCATAGACCATATGTAGTAGTTCCACAGAGATATCGTAGAATTCTTTTTACAGCCTTTAGATATGATTCCTTTGGGCACGATTGGTATCTCGCGCACATACATACGCTAAACATAATGTCTGGTATTGAGGCCGTGAGATACAATAGTGAGCCTATCATGCCTCGGTACAATTTCACATCAACCTCTTTACCGTTTTCATCCTTGTCTAGGTTGCTATTGGTTGCCATAGGTGTGTCAATCTCCTTTGCCTCACTCATGCCAAATCTCTTGAGAAATTCTATGCAAAACTTAGTTTGGCTAATGAAAGTTCCATGACTGAGCTGCTTGATTTGTAGACCAAGGAAGAAGTTCAATTCTCCCATGAGACTCATCTCAAATTCACTCTGCATAAGCTTAGAAAATTCTTTGACAAGTTTTGCATTAGTTGACCCAAAGATTATATCATCTACATAAACTTGAACCAAAAGTATATATTTATCTTTACTTTTAATGAAGAGAGTAGTGTCAACTTTACCCCTAAAGTATCCTTGACTAAGTAGAAATTTGCTTAAACGTTCATACCAAGCCCTAGGGGCTTGTTTGAGACCGTATAAAGCACGTTTCAACTTGTAAACATGTGTTGGATACTTGTAATTTTCAAAACCGGGTGGTTGAGCGACATAGACCTCTTCATTAATATAGCCATTTAGAAAGGCACTTTAATTTTAACATCCATTTTAAAAAGCTTAAAGTCTTTTGAGCAAGCATAAGCAAGCAAGAGACGAATTGCCTCAAGACGTGCTACGGGAGCGTATGTCTCTTCATAATCAATACCTTCCTCTTGATTGTAGCCTTGAGCTACTAATCTAGCTTTGTTTCTAGTAATAACTCTGTTTTCATCAAGTTTGTTGCGAAAAACCCATCTAGTGTCGATTACTTGATGTTCTCCCGGATGAGGGACAAGGTCCCAAACATCATTCCGTTTAAACTGGTCTAATTCTTCTTGCATGGCCATTAGCCAATGCTCATCAAGTAATGCGTCCTTTGCGTTTTTTGGCTCAACTTGTGAAAAAAAAGCAAAATGATGACAAAAGTTACTTATCTTGGAGCACGTTGTAACGCCCTTTGAGATGTCACCTAATATGTTGTCGATTGGATGATCTTTTACGTTTGTCCAGGCTTTAGGAAGTTCTTTGTTGTTTGAGATGCTTTCTTTTTCAACACTATCATGAGATTCATCTTTCTCATCCTTTGCATCTTCCTTTTCAATAATTTCACTTTCTTCTTCCTTTTCTTTGACAATATCTTCAGTAGATGGGCCTGCACTATCAAAAGATATACCTTTCTCGACACATTTTGAGTAAGATTCATCAAAGGACACATGAACTGAATCTTCAACTATAAGTAGCCTTTTGTTGTAAATCCTATATGCTTTACTAGATTGAGAGTAACCAAGAAATATGCCTTTGTCCGCTTTAGCATCAAATTTACCAAGGTTATCTTTACTGTTATTTAACACAAAACATTTGCAACCGAATACATGGAGGTGTGACACATTTGGTTTTCTACCCTTTAATAGTTCATATGGTGTTTTGTTTAGTATAGGACGAATTAGTATCCTATTCAAAACATAACATGCGGTGCTAATAGCATCCGCCCAGAAATATTTGGGTAGATTTCCTTCATTGAGCATTGTTCTTGCCAACTCTTCTAGAACATGATTTTTACGTTCGACCACCCCATTTTGTTGTGGTGTTCTAGGAGATGAAAAGTTATGTTCAATTCCATGTTTATCACAGTATTTTTCAAAAAGATAATTTTCAAATTCTCCACCATGGTCACTACGGATTGCAACTATTTTGGTGTTCATCTTGTTTTGACATAACCTTGCAAATTGAGTAAATGCTAGAAATGTTTGATCCTTACTAGGTAGGAAGATTGTCCAACAAAATATAGAGTAATCATCGACAATGAAAGACCCATAGATGTTTCCACCTATGCTTTTCGTCCTTGAAGGGCCAAAGAGATCCATGTGAAGAAGTTCAAGGGGACGTGATGTTGAAACCACATTTTTTGATTTAAAAGACACTTTTTTTTGTTTCCCCTTTTGACATGCATCACATAGATGATCTTTTGAAAACTTTAATTTTGGTAAGCCGATTACTAAATATTTTGTGACAACCTTATTTAGTAAGTCAAAGTTTATGAGAGCAAGACGTCTATGCCAAAGCCATGAGTCTTCTCCTAAAGCAATAAGACACTTGGCGTTTGACTTAGACACTTCATCCAAGTTTAGCATGTAAATGTTGTTTACTCTTGTGCCATTAAACACAGTGTCTCTTTTCTTAATATGTTCAATTGTACAACCAGAATTTGTGAAAGTTACTTTGAAATCTTTGTCGCACAATTGACTAATACTTAAGAGATTATGTTTAAGACCTTCTACTAGTAAAACATCAGTTATAGTTGTGGTAGACGGGTTACCTACACTTCCTTTACCAAGTATAGCTCCCCGATTGTTGTCTCCATAGGTGACATACCCTTTTTTCTTTGCGTGGAACTCAACAAAAAGTGATATGTCTCCCGTCATGTGTCTTGAACATCCGCTATCAAGGAACCACAACCTTTCGGCAATGTCAAGACACTTTTCCTGCAAAATTAATTTAGAGTGGAAGGTCCCCAATTTTCATTGGGTCCTTGGTAGTGAGTACATAAATTGTTGCACTTCGACAACCATTGAAATACTCCTTTAGGAACTAAAATCCTCCTAAATTTGCATTTTTCAATGGTATGTCCCTTTTTTGCAACAATAGTGACAAGTAATATGATGAGAATATGTTGTTTTGCTAGTTGATACTTTTGGTACAAAAGTGTATTTACTATATAAAGGAGTATACGATCTTTTGAACTTATTTGGATCAACCGCAAAAGTCACTTTTGGTTGTAGAGCCTTATCTAATTTGGCCTTTAGATCTCTTACTTCTTTTTTCCAAATATGACATGTCTCATAACCAAACCATGATGTAGGATCTTCCTTAATTTTATCCTTTTGAATATCTAGCATAGATTGTTTCAAAGCTTCCATATCCTTTTCGGTCTTCTCAACTTTTGATTCAAGATATCAAAAAAATTCTTATTTGAGGCCAAAAGTTTGAAAGCTTCAATTGCATCTCTATGTAGTTCTTCAAAAGCTAATTTTAATTGCGCATGAGATACCTTATCTACAAGTTCAGGTTTAAGATGACTTACACGTTTCTTTTTCTTGTGTTGATGAGCCATAAGACATAAATTTTCCGATTCTTCTTCATTGATTGATGAGTCTTCACTAGAGGAATCAGTTTCCCATGCTATATAGGCTCTTCTAGGCTTGTTGTGACCTTTGCTTTGATTTTTCTCTTTCTCCTTCTTAAGGTATGGAAAATCTAGTTTGTAATGACCAACTTTACCACAATTGAAACAACGACCTTTGGATTTTCCTTTGTTGTTCTCATCTTGTTTGTACTTGTTTAATTGCTTCCTATAGTTAATCAAACTTTTGTCGGAGTGTTTTGCTCCATTTTTCCTTATGTATTTGTTGTATCTTCGCACAAACAGTCCCATTTCCTCATCATCCGAATCTTCCTCATCACTAGTATCACTATCCTCTTGCTCTTGCTTTGAGGTCTTAGAGATTGAAGCCTTTAGAGCTATTGACTTATTCTCTACCTCTTTCTCCATGTTCTTATCTTTCTTTACCTTTTTCTCATGCATGTCAAGGCATTTAAGATGTTGCTCATGTTCTTCAAGTTTACCAAAGAGAGTGGTGATGCCTAAGGTATTTAGATCATTTGCTTCCTTTATGGTTGTAACCTTGGGTTGCCATTCCCTGGTTAAACATCTTAAAATCTTGTTAGTAGCATTTGCATTGGAAACAGGTCTATCAAGAGAATTTAAACGATTTATAAGATGTACGAATCTCTTTTTCATATTTTCAATGGATTCACCATTTTCCGTATGAAAGAGTTCAAACTCTTGAGTTAACGTGTTGATTCTAGCTAGTTTGACATCATTCGTGCCCTCATGTGCAACTTTCAATGTGTCCCACATAGCCTTAGCAGTTTTACAATGGGAAATGCGATAATATTCATCAACTCCTAGAGCTGAGATCAGAATATTTCTCACTTTCCAATCGTATCCATACTTATTTTCATCATCCGCATTCCAACTAGTTTCTGGTTTAGGAATGACAGCACCTGCTTCATTGGTCATAGTAATTTCAAAAGGACCATTAACAATTGTTGTCCAAATGTTCCTATCAATGGAGTTGATATGAACACACATACAATCCTTCCAATAGCCATAGTTTTCACCGTTGAAAACTGGAGCTCTATTGTGAGCCCCTTTAGGTCCAGAAGCCATTTGTCCAATAAGTGTTTCACGTAGCAAGAAATAAACCAGAGCTCTTGATGCCACTTGTTAGACGCTAGGCTTCAGTATCTAGAGGGGGTGAATAGATACCTCGGAATTTAATTAGAATTCCTTATTAAAAACTGGCAAAAGCGTTTAGGGATCGACTCGCGTCTATTCCGAACCGCTACTGGAAGTATTATATGTGTTTTTTTTTTAAACCACAAACTTATTTTAATGTGATTATGAAAACTTTTAGAGAATCAACCAATATCAATTGCTATAAATCGTTTAAGTGTTTGCTTCATAACTTGTTTTCAATGGCTTTGATTTATGATAGAAGCAATATATCAACCACTTAGTGATAATGTCCAAATTGAGTTATGTGTCAATGTGTGATGACTTGTGATGATTATGCAGAATCTTATCACACAAGTTTAACACTTGACAGGTTAATCAATTTGCAATTATGACCAGAAATAAGCGAAACGTAAACGAAAAGATAAAAGCAATAAGAACACGATATTTGTTCAGGCAGTTCGTCGATTGTCCTCGCTACGACTATATCTTCCCCCAATTCCAAACGGGAATTGGGATGTCTTTCATTATGATTGAAGACATTTTGTACAAAGAAGATAACAAAGTAATAACGATAAACCGATTATGTTGATTCTTTGTATCTTCTTCCCCTTGATCTTGAGCCAGATCAAGTATCCTCCAAGAGCTTATCGTTGATTCCCTTTCTACAGTGTTGTGAATTGCTCGAACCTTTGTTCTTCAATCTTCACACTCAGCTGAATCCTAGATGAAGCCTCTTTATAAAAACTCCCAAAATTCATCAATCTTGGAGAACAAAATCCGCAGATTTTATTCACCAAAAACCCCACAAATCTTCACCCACTGGGAACCTTCAATTCCTTTCCATGGACGTTATCGATCTTGATCACAAACCCTCACCACAAGAATGATTGTGTGTAATTGTGTTGGAGTTGAGAAGAAGAACGAAGATGAGAAGCCTTTGTGTATCTTTCAGTTGTTGGTGTTGAAAATGAATAATTAACATAAAATGATATAAATAGGTGCAGCACACCAAACACAGAGGAAACACATCATTTGGCTGATTTTGAGGTAATAGGTCAACCTACCTCATTGATTGGGTCGACCTAAATGGAGCAGATTCAACACACTTCTGTTTGTGTCCAGTTGCGTCGACCTAACTGCAGTTGGATTTGGTTCTTGTGACTTTTCTTCAGTTTAAGTCGACCTAGGTACTTGGTTGAGTTGACCTAAATGGGACAGAGGTTAATCTTCTTTATTTGCTTTAGTTTGAGTCGACCTAAGGACTAGCTGGGTCGACCTATCTGAGACAAATCCTTATGCTGAGTAAATAAAGCTTTATAAGTCGACTTGGGCATGTGGTGGGTCGACCTAAAGTGTCTTAGATAGCCAAAATCCTACTTTTTCTTGAGTCATTCACTTGTGCGTTGGTATTTGTTCACTTATGATGTTTGCCATGAATCGAAAACTTCTTGATGAGTGTAGGCTTGTACTTACAACTATCATTAATTAATTCATATAGATTAGAATTTTATGTTAACAAGACTGATACATTACTTTGAGACAGCCATTATTAATTTTTTTACGGTAAAACTCTTAATTCATTTCAATAGAAATAAGGTTCTGGATACATGTTGTGTTGTGAAAAGGATGGTTTGATGAACAAAGGATAAACTGTTTCTTTAAGATCAAGAAACACACAAGGGTAGAAAAGATGATAAACACGAAGAATAACAAGGATTGGTTATAATTTCTATTCTTTCCTTTCTCCTTAAAACAAGATTACAAGTTACAAGAATAACAAATAACCCTCTCACCCTAAATTAGGATTTGCAGTATGCAATGATGAGAGACTAGTATGCTATTTATAATAAAACCTAACATACTAAACTAATGGGCTTTTTCACAAATACCAATTACAAGCCAACTTATGGTACAAGAGAACTTAAACAATTGGACATAACAAACAGGCCCAATTTGAAATACTAACAACCCTAGCATCTCAACATCCACATACTATAACACACTTCGACTAAAATATGTAGGTTTTCAACATAAAATCTGCCGAACCAGAAGCTACCCTTCGACACACTAGAGTTCGATCCAATTCTCACAAATCTCCACCTTGGAACAAATTCTATAACATCAAAGAACAAACATTCAAGACACAATGCTTCTTTCACAACTTCAGTTAGGGAAATATATTCCACTTTAGTGGTTGATATAGCAAACACCTTCTGAAGTTTCCCTTTCCAACTAATTGATGTGCCAAACATATCCAGAAATAGACTTTCTAGAATTCATACAACCTGCATAATCAGAGTCGACATACCCTTCGATTTCTGCTTTACTATCTTCACCCAAGGCTCCACCCTAAATTAGGACCCTGTTCAGACACCCATTTATGTACTTTAAAATCCACTCCAAATCTTTCCAGTGAGCCTTTCTAGGATTCGCCATGTACCTGCTTACAAGACTTACTGCATATGTTATGTCAGGTCTAGTACAGACCATAACATACATCAAAGAACCTACTATATTAGCATATGGAATTCTATTCATATAAGCTCTTTTGACATCAGTACTGGGACACTGATCAACACTCAGCTTGAATTGAGGGTTTGTTGGAGTCACAACAGGCTTTGAATTCGACATACCAAACCTTTCGAGAATCTTTCGTAGGTATGCCTCTTGAGATAAGCATAATTTTGAATGCTTTCTATCTCTTTGAATTTCAATTCCGAAATCCTAGAAGCAGCTCCCAGATCTTTCATATCGAACTCCTTATTGAGTTCAGCCTTCACCCTCTTTACATCTTCGACATTGTTGCTTGCTATGAGAATGTAATCCACATAAAGCAACAAAATAACAAATGAATTACCGGGTAGAAATATGAAGTAAACACAATGGTCGAACTGACTTCTAATGAAACTTATGCGTGCCATGAACTTGTCGAATCACCTATTCCACTATCGAGGAGATTATTTCAATCCATATAAAGATCTCTTTAGCTTGCACATATAATCTTCCTTCCCCTTTTTGACATTCGCTTCAGGTTTCCTCATCAGGATCGTTTCATCTAGATCACCATACAAGAGCACAGTTTTCAAATACATCTGTTCAAGTTTAAGATCAAACTGTGCCACTGTGGCAAGCAACATTCGAATGGACCTATGCTTCATAAGAAGAGAAAACACATCATTAAAGTCGACGCCTTCTTTCTAATGAAACCCCTTGCGAACAACCTTTCCTTGTATCTTTTTGACGCCACTCCTTTGATTCCTTCCTTAACTTTGAAAATCCATTTACAACTGACTAACCTTGCTCTAGTAGGTTTCTTGATCAGTTCCGAGGTGTGATTATCATTAAAATATTCCATCTCATCATTCATGGCCTTCAGCCATTCAGTCTTATTTCGACTCCTCATAACTTCCTTATAGTATCTAGAGGTGGCTTGATGACTCTTCTCGACCTATCTCTTGCCAATAGGTAGTCATCGACAATTTTCTCAACTTTCTCAGCATCTTCTGCTTTTTCTTCGACTTCATTTGGAATATGCAATTCAGCATCAGCTTGCTCCACCTCAATAGGAATCTCTACCTGTTCAAGCTCTTCGTCATATTTTTCTGCACTTCGATCAACATCATCAATTTTCTTAAAATCCATTTCAACTTCAGTGAAAACTACATCTCGACTGATGATACTCCTCCTTTGACCTGGCTCTAGGCACCATATCCTATAAACTTTGACTCCTTCAGGATATCCCATGAACATGCATTTATAGCTCTAAATTCGACCTTGTCTTGCCTAATGTGAGCATAGGCTACGCAGCCAAATACTCTAAGTCTGTCGAGATCTGGTGGATGTCCGGAACAAACTTCTTCAGTTGTCTTCATATCTAACACAATTAAAGAACATCCGTTTATTAGATATGTTGTTGTCGAAACAGCCTCTGCCCAGAACACCTTCTTTAACCCAGCGCTAGTTAACATGCATCTAACTCTCTCCAAAATGGTTCGATTAAACCTTTCAGCCAAATCATTTTGTTATGGAGTACCTGCAGTAGTTATGTGCCTTTCAATATTAGAGCCAACACAAAAACTATCGAACACCTCATTGCAAAATTCAAGGCCATTATCGGTTCTTAACCTCTTGACCTTTCTGACAGTTTGATTTTCGACCAGAGTCTTCCAATTTTTGAAATTCTCAAAAGTTTCATCCTTAGTTTTCTGGATGAATACCCATGATTTTCTAGAATAATCATCTACTATGGATAGAAAATACCTCACTCCTGAATGTGATGAACACCTTGAAGGCCCCCAAAGATCAACATGGATATTGTAACACCCTTCTAAACCCCCGCAGAAAATTTAACAAAAATCAGAGTAAACATGAAAAAGGGTATTACAACTCCAATAAAATAAGAAAATATTCATGTCATGCCATAAAGGAATGATAAAACAAAAATTATTCAGATATCATGTTAACACAACGGAATATTATTAACAACTGAATAATTTAACATCCAGAGTCGGAGACTCATGTCCAACCATAAACCATAAACAAAACAAGGATTTATCAACCAATCCCAAAATAACGTTCCCAGTGTTACACAATCAGAGCATGACACAGACCCAACTGACTCTAACGAACTACTTGACGAGCTAATCCTCACCAAGTACACAAGCTACTTCTCAATCTGAAAAATAACAACAGTAAGGGTGAGTTTCATTCGCATTAACAAATGTTATAGGAATATAAACAATACAACTTCATTCATACATTATTTACCCAAATTCAATTATATTCAGATAGTATAGCAACATTCATCAATTACAGTCATTCATACCAAAATACACACAAATTGTAACATTGGACAAATTCCATTCATGTCACAATTATACACAACACCTAATGCAATGCAACTAAATGCATGTGGTACCAATCATGGGATAACCCATCTCATCGATCCACCACCATAAAGATTCGGCTACTTCTCTCACCAATTCCACACAATGGGAATTAGCTACCGGTGTCCCACCACCATAAGGGATACAGCCCACAACATGATTATGAAATGCATGCATCACATACCGCATGCTAATCATCAATACCAAACAACCGAACAATCATAATCATCAACTAATGCAACAACAATAGCCACACAATAGTTACGCTATTTTTCAACCAACACAAATATACATTTTTCATCAGCAACACATGTATATTAATCATCAATCACAACCAAGACGAGTTAATATCCAAAACATTCATCAGTGCAATTGTATGCATAAACCACCACAACTAATTAAATCAAGCGTTTTTAAAATAAAATCGAGTCACAACTCAAAACACTATTTTATTTCGTAAATTGCTTAATTAGCTTCACTGTGCTCGAAACGGCACGTCAAACAGACTAACAGTTAAAAAGTTATGCATCGTTAAACTTTTAAAAAAATCTCAAACATCAACAGCACGCGGCGCCAACTTGGTTTGCGGCGCGAACTGAGCATTCCAAAAATCCTTGGCTCTCTGCCAAGCTATTCCCGGCGCAAACACCTGTACGCAACGCGAAACAAGAAAAAGGTTACGCCTTCGCGGAGCCAATACAGGTACGCGACGCGACCTGTGCGTATCACAACATCCTAGCATTCAGCCCACCTGTTCGCGGCGCCAACCCTGTGCACGCGGCGCCAACCGGCGATCTCAGAAACCCCAATCTGCAGAAAACAGCATTCTATACATCCCAAATGCCCTCCAAATCATACTAGTACGAATTTCAGAAATTGAACCACACATACAACACAATTTGCACATTTACACATACTTTTAATCATGCTTAACATCATTATTCAACACCAATCATCATTCACAACATAAATCGAACCAAAGTTCTATAAACCCCAAACCCGACATACAATCCAATTCAGAATCCTAACATACAAACTCTATTGAATCATTCATACAACCCATAATAGAGGTTAATGAGAAGAATCCCCCCTTACCTCGATGTCAAATTCTTGAATGCCCTTGCTCTTCACTCTTGCTCTTCTCCCAATTTCACGTTCAGCTCTTTTCTTCACCCTTTTGGTTCTCCTTTCACAAGATCTTCCTCTTTTCTATTTTATGAAAATACAACCTTACTTTAGAAAAAGGCTTTGCAACTGACACACCCCCCAATTGCTACTTGCGACACTGGCCCATTAGCCTTATTAATCCATATTTCTCAAATAATTCTATTAATTCTATTATTTAATAAAAAATTAATTAAATTAAATAAAGAAATTTATGGGGTGTTACAACCCTCCCCCACTAGAAAAGTTTTCGTCCTCGAAAACATACCTTAGGCAAAGAGTTCCGGGTAGGAGTCCTTCATCTGGCTCTCCAATTCCCATGTAACATTTCCACCAGCTGGTCCTCCCCAAGCTACTCTGACCAACGCAATCTCCTTGCCACGCAATTGTTTCACCTTCCGATCTTCAATTCTCATAGGTAAAGCTTCAACTGTCAAATTATCCTTTACCTGTACATCATCCACTTGGATCACATGCGACGGATCAGCAATGTATTTCCTCAACTACGACACATGGAATACATCATGCACATTTGCAAGCGTCGGTGGCAACGCAATGTGATACGCCACATCTCCTACTCTTTCTGAAATCTGAAACAGACCAATAAAACGCGGAGTCAACTTCCTTGACTTTAGAGCTCGTCCGATACCAGTCATAGGAGTAACTCTCATAAACACGTGATCTCCTTCTTGAAATTCAAGTGTTCTCCGCCTCTTTTCATGATAACTCTTCTGACAACTTTGAGAAGCCTTCTTCTTCTCCTGAATCATCTTAATATTTTCCGTCGTTTCTTGAACAATCTCCGGTCCAATCACCGCACTTTCGCCAGATTCATACCAACATAAAGGCGTCCTACACCTCCGACCATACAAAGCTTCAAACGGAGCCATACCAATACTCGAGTGAAAGCTATTATTATAGGTAAATTCGATCAAGGGTAGATAACTATCCCATGTACCACCTTTTTCTAACACACAAGCACGTAATAAATCTTCTAACGATTGAATAGTTCTTTCTGTCTGTCCATCTGTCTGGGGATGATAAGCAGAACTCAATCTCAGCTTAGTACCTAAAGCCTTTTGCAAACCTTCCCAAAATTCGGATGTAAACCTTGGATCTCTATCTGACATGATACTCGAAGGAATACCATGTAAACTCACTATCTTCTCAATGTACAATTGAGCAAGTCTCTCCATCGGGTAATCCATTCTCATTGGTATGAAATGAGCAAACTTTGTCAACCTATCTACAATAACCCAAATGGCTTCTTAGTTCTTCACTGTCTTCGGCAAACCAGAAACAAAATCCATAGATATACTATCCCACTTCCATTCTGGAATAAATAACGGTTACATAGCTCCATATGGTTTCTGATGCTCAATCTTCGACTTCTGGCAAGTTAAACAAGCATAGACAAATTCAGCTATTTCCTTTTTCATTCCAGACCACCAAAACAGCTTCTTTAAATCATGATACATCTTGGTAGCACCAGGATGAATACTCAATCCACTCCGGTGTCCTTCTTCGAGAATACTCTTCCTCAATTCGGAAACATTAGGAACACAAACACGATTACCAAACCTTATAATACCATTCTCGTCGATTCTGAATTCACTTCCCTTGCCTTGGTTAATCAGAGTCAACTTATCCACCAACTGTACATCAGCTTTCTGACCTTCTCGAATCTCTTCCAGAATACCACTAGTCAGCTTTAGCATACCCAACTTAACACTGACATGAGTGTCTTCGCATACTAAACTCAAATCTTTGAATTGTTCAATTAAATCCAATTCTCTTACCATAAGCATAGACATATGCAAGGACTTCCTACTCAAAGCATCGGCAACCACGTTTGCTTTACCCGGATGGTAATTTAGCCCAAAATCATAATCCTTAAGGAACTCTAACCACCTTCTTTGCCTCATATTCAGCTCTTTTTTATCAAAGAGATACTTCAGGATTTTGTGATCACTAAACACTTCAAACCTCGAACCATACAAATAATGTTTCCACAATTTCAATACAAATACCACTGCTGCCAACTCTAAGTCATGAGTCGGATAGTTTCTCTCATGCACTTTGAGTTGTCTCGACGCATAAGCGACTACCTGTTGATTCTGCATTAGTACACCTCCCAATCCCAACAATGAAGCATCACAATATACAACAAAAGATTTCGCCGGATTCGGCAAAATCAAGATCAGCGCACTAGTTAACCTCTTCTTCAACTCTTGGAATCCTTCTTCACATTTCGAATCCCAGATAAATGCTTGACCCTTCCTAGTCAACTTAGTTAACGGCAACGCTAACTTCGAAAAACCTTCAATTAACTTTCTATAGTAACCCGCAAGACCAAGGAAACTACGGATTTCGGAAACTGACTTCGGAGCTTCCCATTGAGACACTGCTTCTACTTTCGTTGGGTCAACGGCAATACCATCTTTAGAAATTACGTGCCCAAGAAAGCTTACTTCACTTAGCCAGAACTCACACTTTGACAGTTTCGCATAAAGTTTCTTTTCCTTCAGTAGTTCTAATACCACCCTTAAATGCTCTGTATGTTCTTCTTCACTCTTAGAATATATCAGAATATCATCGATAAATACCACCACAAACTGATCCAGGTAAGGATGGAAGATCCTATTCATATACTCCATGAAAACACCTGGTGCATTAGTCACTCCAAATGGCATCACTGTATACTCGTAATGACCATACCTTATTCTAAATGCCGTTTTCTGAATATCGCCTGTCTTCACCCGAATCTGATGATATCCCAACCTTAAGTCAATTTTACTGAACACACTCGCACCAACTAATTGATCCATCAAATCATCAATCCTCGGTAATGGATACCGATTCTTGATAGTAACTTTATTCAGCTGTCTATAATCCACACACAATCTCATAGAGCCTTCTTTCTTCTTTACCAACAACACCGGCGCACCCCACGGCGACACACTAGGACGAATGAATTCTTTTTCTAGTAACTCTTATAGCTGACTCTTCAGCTCCGCTAATTCAGATGCCGACATACGATACGGTGCCATCGATACAGGACTAGTTCCAAGAACTAACTCAATAGCAAATTCTACCTCCCTCTCTGGCGGTAACTCTCTTACATCTTCTGGAAAGACTTCTGGAAATTCACATACTACCGGTAAATCACTGCTCACCGCTTTCTTCTTTACTTCCATGGATGTAATCAACATAAACACGGCAGCCCCTTCCTTCATTGCTTCATCCACTTGTCTAGCAGTCATTGCTAAACTCTCGACACCGACATCTTCCGGAAAAATAACCGTCTTCGTAAAACAGTCGATATGAACCCGATTAAATTGCAACCAAATCATACCCAGGATGACATCAAGTTGTTCCAACGGAAGGCACACTAAATCCATTCCGAACTCTCTACCAAAAATATCAATTGGACAGTTCAAACAAGCAAACGAAGTAGTCACTGAACCTGACGCAGGAGTGTCAATGATCATACTTCCATGAATATCGGATATTTCCAAGTTCAGACATTTAGCACAATCCAACGAAATAAACAAGTGAGTTGCTCCAGTATCTATTATTGCAATTAAAGGAGTGCCATGGATAAAACACGTACCTTTAATCAATCGATCCTCTGGAGTAGTCTTTGAACCTGATAAAGCGAAAACTTTACCCCTAGCTTGATTCTTCTTTGTCTTAGGACACTGTGGACTAATATGGCCCTCTTCACCATAGTTATAACAAGTCACAGCCCTTCCCTTGCAGTCAACAGCAATGTGGCCTGCTTTACCACACCTGTAGCACTTCTTCTCTTCGCTTTTGCACTCGTGAACACGATGTCCAGGTTCCCCACACTTAAAGCACTTAACAGGGGCACTAGAGTCTCCCCCACTAGGCTTCTTCCAACCTCCAGCCTTATAATTACCCCTACCATATGGTTTACCACGGTCCATAGGCTTCTTCTCTTTCTTGTCAACTAACTCGCGGGAGTGAGATGACTTCAGCTTGAGGTTATCCTCTTCATAGATCCTACTACAATCCACCAAATCTGTAAGCCGCCGAATCCTTTGGTACCTGATTCCCTGCTTAATTTCATCACAAAGACCATTCTCGAACTTAACACATTTCGAAAATTTGCTCGCTTCATCATTGTTATAGTGGACATAGTACTTGGCCAGCTCGACAAACTTTGAAGCATATTCCGGTACCGTCATGTTGCCTTGTGTCAGCTCCAAAAACTCAACTTCTTTCCTGACCCGAACATCCTCAAGAAAGTACCTCCTCATGAATTCTCGCCTGAATACAGCCCAAGTGATCGCTACACCTGCATATTCAAGTTCATCTCTACTAGCCATCAACCAATCATCAGCCTCTTCAGACAGCATGTGAGTCCCATACCTCACCTTCAGATTTTTAGCACAATCGATCACTTTGAAGATCCTTTCTATCTCCTTCAGCCACCTCTGAGCGCCTTCGGGATCGTGCGTGCCCTTGAACAACGGAGGATTGTTCCTCTGAAAACTGTTCGGCTGCCTGTCAGCACCAATACCGGCTCCATTGGCATTCCCTCCTAGTACACCAGCAATCATGCCCAGAGCCTCAGCAATCGCGTCGTCATTTCTTCCTCCTCTTCCGGCCATTGTTCTGCTAAATATTAAACAATATTCATTAGAACAAGAAGTATCGACAGTGTCAACCTTACACTAATCGTATACGAAGGATTAACCGACACTAAGACTCTGACTCAAACGACTAACTATGCTCTGATACCACTATTGTAACACCCTTCTAAACCCCCGCGGAAAATTTAACAAAAATCAAAGTAAACATGAAAAAGGGTATTACAACTCCAATAAAATAAGAAAATATTCATGTCATGCCGTAAAGGAATGATAAAACAAAAATTATTCAGATATCATGTTAACACAGCGGAATATTCTTAACAACTGAATAATTAAACATCCAGAGACGGAGACTCATGATCCAACCATAAACCATAAACAAAACAAGGATTTATCAACCAATCCCAAAATAACGTTCCCAGTGTTACACGATCAGAGCATGACACAGACCCAACTAACTCTAACGAACTACTTGACGAGCTAATCCTCAGCAAGTACACAAGCTACTCCTCAATCTGAAAAATAACAACAGTAAGGGTGAGTTTCATTCGCATTAACAAATGTTATAGGAATATAAACAATACAACTTCATTCATACATTATTCACCCAAATTCAATTATATTCAGATAGTATAGCAACATTCATCAATTACAGTCATTCATACCAAAATACACACAAATTGTAACATTGGACAACTTCCATTCATGTCACAATTATACAGAACACCTAATGCAATGCAACTAAATGCATGTGGTACCAATCATGGGATAACCCATCTCACCGATCCACCACCATAAAGATTTGGCTACTTCTCTCACCAATTCCACACTATGGGAATTAGCTATCGCTGTCCCACCACCATAAGGGATACAACCCACAACATGATTATGAAATGCATGCATCACATACCGCATGCTAATCATCAATACCAAACAACCGAACAATCATAATCATCAACTAATGCAACAACAATAGCCACACAATAGTTACGTTATTTTTCAACCAACTCAAATATACATTTTACATCAGCAACACATGTATATTAATCATCAATCACAACCGACACGAGTTAATAGCCAAAACATTCATCAGTGCAATTGTATGCATAAAGCACCACAACTAATTAAATATGTTAGAACAAGATTTGTTTTGATCAATATTCTTAGTTTTGATGATAACAAGGATATGAATTTTGTGTGAGATAATGTGGTACTTGAATACACTGCAATTTCCCTTTCAGGAAATATTTAAAGAGTATGCACAAATCAGCACTCAGAAGCTTTGACTCAGAAGTTTCAGCATGCAACATCAGAACATGGTCTGGCAAGACATCAAAAGATGGTCAAGGCAGAATTAGAACATGGGTCTATGGAAGCATCAGAAGAACTTGAGTTCAGAAGCAGAAGCACTGAAGTCCTCATGGTATCACGCTCAGAAGCACTTCAAGGTCAGAAGACAAGAAGATGCTCTGCACCAAGCTGTTTGACTCTGATGATATTCAAACATTGTAAACATAAACATCAGATCAGAAGCAAGTACAAGATGGTAGGCTACGCTGACTGACAAAAGGAACGTTAGAAGCTATTAAAGGCAACGTCAGTAGACACAGCGTGAACAAGGCACGAGGTAGTTGACAAAAGCGTGAAACATTAAATGCAATGTTGTACGGAATACACAAAGCATTAAATGCTCCGAACGGTCATCTTCTCAAGTGCCTATAAGTATGAAGTTCTGATGAGAAGCAAGGAAACCAATTCTGAACGAACTTATTCTGAAAAACTTGCTGAAACGCTGTTCAACTCAAAGCTCAGAAACTTCATCTTCATCAAAGCTCACTACATTGCTGTTGTAATATATTAGTGAGATTAAGCTTAAACGTTAAGAGAAATATCATTGTTGTGATTATAGCTTTTCAGAAGCAATTGTAATACTCTTATTTGATTACATTAATTTGTAAGTAACTAGGGTGATCAAGTGTTGATCAGGATACTCTAGGAAGTCTTAGCTGGTGTCTAAGCAGTTGTAATTAGAGTGATCACGTGGTGGTCAGGATACTCTAAGAAAGTCTTAGCTTGTGTCTAAGCATTTGTTCCTAGAGTGATCAGGTTGTGATCAGGATTCTCTAGAAGACTTAGTCGTGGGCTAAGTGGAAAACCATTGTAATCTGTTGAGATTAGTGGATTAAATCCTCAGGTGAGGTAAATCACTCCGTGGGGGTGGACTGGAGTAGTTTAGTTAACAACGAACCAGGATAAAAATATCTGTGCAAATTGTTTTTATCGTTCAAGTTTTTTGACTTCACTTATTCAACCCCCCCCCCCTTTTTAAGTGTTTTTCTATCCTTCAATTGGCATCAGAGCGCCGGTTCTAAGGTGCAAGCACTTAACCGTGTTTAGAAAAGATTCAGGAAGAGAAAAACGCTTCAGTAGAAGATGGTTGGTGAAATTCCAACAAATCCATCTGCATCTACATCTGGCTCTGCTGAGCAATATATTGGTAACAATGGTTATACTAGACCACCAGTATTTGATGGTGAAAACTTTGAATACTGGAAAGATAAACTGGAAAGTTACTTTCTTGGTCTAGATAGTGAACTATGGGATCTTCTGATGGATGGTTACAAACATCCAGTAAAAGCTAGTGGCGTAAGGCTTACAAGGCAAGAAATGGATGATGATCAGAAGAAGCTTTTCAGAAATCATCATAAATGTAGGACTGTTTTGCTGAATGCTATATCTCATGCTGAGTATGAGAAGATATCTAACAGGGAAACTGCCTATGATATATAGGAGTCATTGAAAATGACCCATGAGGGAAATGCTCAAGTCAAAGAGACTAAAGCTCTTGCTCTAATCCAGAAATATGAAGCCTTCAAGATGGAGGATGATGCAGATATTGAGAAGATGTTCTCAAGATTTCAAACTCAGACTGCTAGATTGAGAGTTCTGGATAAAGGCTACACCAAGGCTGATCATGTAAAGAAGATCATCATAAGCTTACCCAGAAGATGGGGTCCAATGGTGACTGCATTCAAGATTGCAAAGAATCTGAATGAAGTTTCTTTGGAAGAGTTTATCAGTGCCTTGAGAAGCCATGAAATAGAGCTGGACGCAAACGAGCCTCAAAAGAAAGGTAAGTCTATTGCTTTAAAATCTAATGTTAAAAAATGCACTAACGCTTTTCAGGCTAGAGAAGAAGATCCTGAAGAATCTGAATCTGAAGAAGAAGATGAACTGTCCATGATCTCCAGAAGGGTTTCTTTTAACATTGTACACTGTTGGTTTTGATTAACCCTGAGTAATAACTTTCTGGTTTGATTTTTTTGTTTTTTCAGTTGATTTGAGTTCAATACTGCTGAGGTTAATGAGAGGTATGTTTAGTTAACTTTGTGGTTCAACATTTTCTATTGTCATTTTGAAGATTATTGTATTTTTTTTTCAAGATTACACTTTTATTGAGTATTCTTGCAATATTCAATTTATAGTATGATTTCATGAGATTGATTTTTCCTGTATGCTTTTCTTCAAGTACAATAACAAGGATTTGCTATTGGTAATTATGACAAGGATTTGCATTTGTCACATGGTTTCATGTTATGTTTTACATGGTTGTTCAAAGTCTACACTTTGGTTTTGCTTGCAGTTTGCTTACAAGATCAGTTTTGGTGAGATTTACTTGAGTAAACCTATGATTATAGAAAATGATGGAGAAACTAAGCCTTTACTTTTTATAATAGAAGCTCTCGAAGGTAAATCCGCTGAAATTGTCACTGAAAACTACGAATATATGTTGCTGATTTTGTTGTTGCATATCTCTGCTCATATACTTTAATATATGTTGCTGATTTTGTATAGTTTTGGGCTCATAGTTAAAGTATATTTTCTCTAAATCACATGATTGAGTATATGTTCCTTTCTCTTATTTTAGTTTTAGTCTTTAAACTCTGAGAAGATTTGAAGTGCGGAACTTGTCATAAACCTTTGCATACGAGTGCAATGAATTAACTCTATTTTATGTTTGATTTCTCTTATGATGTTTTTGTATTAACTTCTATCTACAAAATTTTCAGATCTTCATTAAAAACATATGGTAGATAGGTTTGTAAATGTTGAAACAATCGAGAAATAGACTGAAACTAACTGGACAAAAGCTATTGAAATTTTGATTCAAGTAAGCCACTTAATGAACTTCTAAATCTTTTCATTATATTCATGATGAAGGTGATTTCCAATCCTGTTTATTGAGGATTTTTGTCACACTTGTTTCTTCTATTCACGATGAAGGTGATTTCCAATCCTGTTCAATTTGAAGAAAAAAACACACCATATATATGATGGAATTTTTGTTTTATTCTGGATGTTCTGAATTTTAACATGATTGCTAAATGCTACTACAGAATGATATAAAAACTGGTTATTCAGGTGAAGGCTAAAATTTGTGGTTGGATGGACCTGATGCATATGGTGACTTCGCTGATGAAAGACAAAATTATGAACAAACAGAACCAGCAACCTACAATAATGCTCCTTTTATAGGTGTTCTTGCTCGGCTCGGTGGCGATCATGGTGGTTATAACCAACTCCGTTCAGGTATTGTCATCACTATTTGCCTCACTCTTACTATAAACAAATTTTCTGGTGATAGTAAAAGTAATCGTTGTATTATTACTATTGTGGAAGTTTGCTCATCTTTGTTACCCCTGATTTTCAGTGAATGTGCAGCCTCTGTATGGTTCACCTTCAAACTTTCTATGTGGATGATGCTCCAATCAGGGTGTTCAATAGATTAGGCTTGAGCATTAGGTCGTTAAGGTAATTTATTACGTGCTCTTGCTATACCTTTTATGCTGCTTTTGAATTTTGATCTGTGTAGGATTTTTGGATGTTGGACCGGAAAACTAATCAATGGGAACAACATGTCCACTTTAAAGCTTTGTTTTTTAGTGGTTCATGAGCCAACTATTGTTGCTTTCATCAGAAACAAACAATTGAATCATATTCCAAAAATAACAAATTTTATATTTATTAATATTACTTGTGTAGGGAAAGTTTCCATCTCTACTTTTTCCAGTTGAAGTTAAGAATATCCAACTAGGCAAACATGGTAGTGACACCGGAGTTTATGATGCTGAAGGAAGGTTTGTTAAATAAAAGTTTAAACAAATCTTCATCAAACATGCACATACACATCCAAATGCTTTAACACATGATGAGCTCGGTGAGTTGATTAAGGCTAACAGAGAGCCTAAAGATATCAAGGAAGGTTTGTTTGTTTGTATATGATGCATATGGAATTTCATTTTTTTGTATAAGTTAATTTTTTTCATTATAGAAATATAATAACCATTGATGTATGCTGACGTGTAGCAGATTCACAGTAATGATTAAATCGATACAAGCTAACAAGCACGAGAAATTAGAAGATACTAGCTCTGATTGTTTGTTAAAGATGATGAAGGAAGATGATGTTGAACCGTCTCACGTTGTGCTGCGGAGGATCCGCAAGTGATGTGTTTGTTAGAAATTTGTATGATAATCCTGGATATCTTTAAGAATCGTGTTCGTTCACTTTCCGAACAAAGTATTTCGACCCTATTCTTGTTTGGGTTCACGAAATCTTTGCGGGAATAATTCTCGAAGAACAATTTGTTTCTGACAATGGAGAACAGATCACAGTGTAGAGGAAGTATGTTTTTCGTATTAGAAACCGAGGCCAAATGACTCCTTATATAGGAGATCAACAATAGAAACCGAAATGACACACCTGTTCGGTAAAACAGTTATGTTGGTTGGGAAACGAAGCACCTGTTCGGTAAAGCGGTTATGTCCGTTGGGAAAGGGTGCAACTATTCAAACAAAAATTTTGCTCGGGACGCTGCCCCGCACCCCGCCCGCTGACCTGGCAGCGGGACCCCAGCCAGGGGCGCTGCCCCTTGGACCTCGGCAGGGCGCTGCCCCGCACCCCGCAAGGGGATCCGCCCCGACGGGGCGCTGCCCCGCACCCCGCCAGGGGCTCCGCCCCTTGGAACCCCGTTTCTATTATTCGTATTCAATTGCACGTTTGGCTCTACGAGCGTATACTCCGCACTACCCTAACTCGTTTCAAGCTTAACGCGTAATTGCATCGGCCTACAGTAAATCACATTATTACCAAAATACATTAATGATACTAAAATCACCAACAAACTCCCCCCATTTTAGTATAATCCTTGATTTACTTACAGGTATAACGATCAAACAAATGCATAGAAGAAAATGTCTTGCGATTGAATTTTCACCTTAGTACAAATACACATTCCAAATATTCGAAAATCGGGGTGTCACAATGATTGAACTCGTCAATCCATTTGAATATCTAAAGATATACTACACATATGTTTCTTACAATACTCTACTATTCATACTTGACACTTTACAAGCCATGTGTCCTTATCCATTAATAAGCAAAAAGGAAACCAAGTCCAAGCTTCTTGAAGCGGCAAAACTTCATGCTCACATAGGTGATTCTTTTAATCTTGCACCTGCATTAGCAATTTTTCAAAAGAACCATTAAGAAGATATACTTCAACCTAGCCATCACTTGCAGGTCTGAGCACATACCTTGGAAAGATAAACACAATTGCTCCAATCTTTAACTATGATCTTTCCACATTGAATTCTGCTTCTAACGTTGTATTAGAAGGGAATTGGGTATACCATAACTAATAGATTTAAATGGACTTTAATCCCATCCCAATTACCGACTTCTTCACTAAGTCTCTTGCTAACCCCTTCGTCAAGTGGTCAGCTAAGTTTTGTTGCGACCGAACAAACTCAATAGATATCACCCCATTCATGATTAATTCTCTAATCATACTATGTCTAATACCCAAATGTCTAGACTTTCCATTGTATATTTTGCTATATGTTTTAACCAGTGTGGCACTACTATCACAACGGATAGAAATTGGTGATATCGATTTAGGCCATATCGGAATCTCATATACCAAGTTCCTTAGCCATTCCGCTTCTTTACCAGGAGCAGCTAATGCTACAAACTCAGATTCCATTGTGGATCTAGTTATACATGTTTGCTTCTTGGAAGCCCATGAGATGGAACCTCCCCCAAGCAAAAACACCCATCCACTTGTAGAGGATTAATCTTCAACATTATTTATCCAACTAGCATCCGAATAACCCTCTAACACCGAAGGAAATCCCATATATGACAATCCATAATTCATAGTACCCTTCAAGTACTTGAATACCCTAGTTATCGCATGCCAATGATGTCTACTAGGATTACTAGTAAATCTGCTCAACTTTCCAACCGCATAAGCAATATCCGGTCTAGTGCTAATCATAGCATACATCAAAGAGCCTATAGCTCTTGAATATTCGAGTTGATCCACAGGTTTACCTGTATTTGGCATAAGCTTTTCTCCCGGATCCATGGGAGTACTTACTGGAGAACAATTTTCATAATTGAACTTCTTGAGTATTTTCTCAATGTAGTGAGATTGTGTAATTACAATCCCCTTATTCTCCCGTTTAATCTTAATACCAAGAATAACGTCTGCTTCTCCCATATCCTTCATGGAGAACTTTGATGACAAGAAATTCTTTGTTTTATCAACTTGATTTTGGTCGGTGCCAAAGATCAACATGTCATCAACATATAGACAAATGAAAACTCCTTTACCGGATGTATCGAATTTGCTATATACACATTTGTCAGCTTGGTTTAGAATGAAACCATTAGATAAAACAACCTCGTCAAACTTTTGATGCCACTGCTTCGGAGCTTGTTTCAGCCCATACAACGACTTAACTAGCTTACATACTTTGTGTTCATTACCAGGCATTACAAATCCTTCAGGTTGCTTCATATACACTTCTTCTTCCAAATCACCATTCAGAAATGTTGTTTTGACATCCATTTGATGGATCACTAGATTATGAATAGCCGCCAAGGCAATTAACAATCTAATGGTAGTGATACGGGCAACTGGAGCATAGGTATCGAAATAATCAATCCCTTCTTTTTGTCTGAAGCCTTGGATAACTAATCTAGCTTTAAACTTGTCAATTGTACCATCGACTTTCATCTTCTTTTTGAAGATCCATTTGCAACCCAATGGTTTGCAGCCTGGTGGTAAATCAGATAATACCCAAGTATTATTTTCCATGATAGAACCAATCTCTTCATCAATTGCTTCTTTCTAAAACACAGAGTCTCGAGATTTCACAGCTTCATCATACGTTCTTGGATCCTCCTCTATACTATAGAAATAATAGTATTGAGTCTCAATCTGATCCTTTGATCCCTCAACTAAATATAGTTGAAAATCAGATCCATAAGATCTAGATTTTCTAGCTCTTTTGCTTCTACAGGGTTCAAATGTCTCACTTGGTACATCATTTGAATGATCATCCCTTAGAGATTCCTATGAATTAGGTATAGATATCTTTGGTCTAGGTATAGAAGAGAAACAATTCTCATCAAATATGGCATCTCTTGATTCTATAATTGTGTTAATAGAAATCGAGTCATTAGGTTCTATAACATAAAACCTATAAGCCTTGGAGTGTTCAGCATATCCAACAAAGATGCAACCTACACCCTTTTCGCCCAAAGTTTTCCTTTTTGGGTCCGGGAGTCTAACCACGGCCCTACAACCCCAAACACGTAGAAATGTTAAGTTGGGTCTTTTCTTATACCAAATTTCATATGGGGTAGTCTTGTTCCTTTTATTAGGAACCCTGTTTAACAAGTAGCAAGCCGTTAACATAGCTTCTCCCCAAAACCCTTCACTCAAACCAGAGTAAGATAACATGGCATTTACCATTTCTTTAAGAACTCTATTTTTCCTTTCAGCCACACCATTTTGTTGAGGTGTATAAGGTGTCGTAGTCTCATGAATGATTCCTACGGATTGGAAAAATACAGGATCATAATATTCACCACCTCTATTAGTACGCAATGTTTTAATCAACACATTCTGTTGCACTTCAACTTCAGTTTTATAAATTTTGAATTTATCTAAGGCTTCATCCTTAGCATGCAACAAATAAACATAGCAGAATCTAGATGCATCATCAATGAAAGTGACAAAATATTTTTTATTCCCTAATGATGGAGTAGCATGCAAATCACATAAATCACTATGTATTAACTCAAGAATGATAGATTTCCTTGTTATACTTTTAAAAGGTTGTCTAGTGATCTTTGTTAACATGCAAGTTTTACACTTTTCGTTATTTTCATCAAAAACAGGAATTAAATCGTTTTTAGACATTTCATGCATTCTTTTATAATGTACGTGTCCTAGACGAGCATGCCATAATGAAAAATTGATAATATTCGAAGAAGACATAAATATAGAACCAGAATCTTTAGGAACTCCATTCAAATTCATCATAAACATTCCATTATTATAATAACCAAATCCTACAAACACACCAGACTTTGATAAAACATATTTATCGGATTCACACACTTGCTTGTATCCAAGCTTATTCAATACAGGACCAGAAATTAAATTCTTACGTAACTTAGGAACATACAATACATTAAACAAAGTAATAGTCTTTCCAGAACTGAATTCTAGCACCACGTTTCCTTTGCCTTCAACGGGAGCGAAATGATCATCTCCCATGTATAGAACCGAACCATCTTCCATTGGAACAAATGTCTTGAACCAGAAACGATCCTTGCAAACATGTGTTGTGGCGCCAGAATCAATCCACCACGCGATAGCATCATCCTGCACATAAAATGCCTCAGAAGTTAGTGAAACCGAATGTTTAATCAAACTATTCAAATCACAAATTGATTTCTGACCTTGGTTTTCGGATTGGTCCTTAGACCCCTTTCCTGAACCACTTGCGTTCGCGTTGTCGTGCTTTTTGCCAAAACGACAATCCTTCTTGAAGTGGCCTGTTCTGCCACACTTCCAGCATTCTAGTTTCGGTTTCTTGTTAACACCGAAATTACCCTTTTTGTTATTGAAAGCACGTTTCTTTCCTTTGTTTTTGTTGTTATCGTTCTTACCACCCTCTTCGATCATATTAACCGAGGGTCCAGTTTCTTTGCCTTTTCCTTTTTTATCCTCATGCGCCCGTAGAGATTCCTCTATGCCCAAGTGACTTCCAAGTTGGATCAAAGATAGTTCGTCTTTTCCATGTTTCAGATTGTGTTAGAAATCCTTCCATGAAGGAGGCAACTTGTCTATGATGCTTGAGACAGATATTGTTTCATCCATATTCAATCCATGCAGTGTAAATTGTCCAAGGATTCGGAGGAGTTCATTGAATTGTTCCATGACAGACCTCGATTCAACCATTTTGTAATTATTGAAGTCGGTCACCAAGAACTTTTTACTGGATAAGTCATCTTCCATGTACTTGGCTTCAAGACAATCCCACAATTCCTTTGCAGATTCCACGTTTTGGTAAATATCAATTAAGGGATCAGACATACCGTTAAGAATGTGTTGTCTGCATATGTAGTCGTCGTTCTCCCACTTTGATCGGCGTCTCAGATTTTCAACCGTGTCATCCTCCTCAAGTTCTGGAATTGGTGTAGACAGGACGTGGGTCACCTTCAACGTTGTCAACATGAAATGCATCTTCTTCTGCCAACGCCTGAAGTCTTGTCCTTGAAACTTGTCCAATTTTCCGAAACTTTTAGTCATCTCCTTCACGGTGCTTCCTCCTCCAGCCATGATTATCAGAAAGTATACTTTGTTCGTTTGTTAGAAATTTGTATGATAATCCTGGATATCTTCAAGAATCGTGTTCGTTCACTTTCTGAACAAAGTATATCGACCCTATTCTTGTCTGGGTTCACGAAATCTTTGCGGGAATAATTCTTGAAGAACAATCTGTTTCTGACAATGGAGAACAGATCAGAATGTAGAGGAAGTATGTTTTTCGTATTCGAAACCGAGGCCAAATGACTCCTTATATAGGAGATCAACAATAGAAACCGAAATGACACACCTGTTCGGTAAAACAGTTATGTTGGTTGGGAAACGAAGCACCTGTTCGGTAAAGCGGTTATGTCCGTTGGGAAAGGGTGCAACTATTCAAACAAAAATTTTGCTCGGGACACTGCCCCGCGCCCCGTCCGCTGACCTGGCAGCGGGACCCCAGCCAGGGGCGCTGCCCCGCACCCTGCCAGGGGATCCGCCCCGACGGGGCGCTGCCCCGCACCCCGCCAGGGGCTCCGCCCCTTGGAACCCCGTTTCTATTATTCGTATTCAATTGCACGTTTGGCTCTACGAGCGTGCACTCCGCACTACCCTAACTCGTTTCAAGCTTAACGCGTAATTGCATCGGCCTACAGTAAATCACATTATTACCAAAATTCATTAATGATACTAAAATCACCAACAGTGTTGTGGTGTGTAGAGCTGTGCTGAGTTGTTATTCTCGGCTGAGGAAGTTGTCGCGAGTTGCCTATTCGTTGATGTCGGTGTTGATTGTTATGGCTTACGGTTGACGTTGTTTACTTCAGTTCTGTTGTGATGATATTGTTGATGGTTGCTTGTGCAGGTTCCATTGTTGTGTTGCCTTGGCTGATGCAAATCGGCGGATCGATTCAATTTGAAAGATCACAAAGATAGTATGCTACTGCAAAGACGATGATGCTGTGAGTTGAAATTGAGAAATGTTGAAAGAATTTGAAGGTGAATTGCAAGGAAGTTGAATATTGTGAATAGGTGGAGATTTGGTGTATATTATTATGGTTATGATTGATTTTCCTTTTGAAGGTTGTGGCTCTTTTTATGGTAACAAATGCATCTACTTTGGCCAAGGTTGTGAAAACAATGAAGAAGAACATTAGTTAATGTATTTTAGATGTATTTTAGATATACTTGTTGTTTCCATTTTCTATAATTTTTGTTAATTATAGTGAACACTTTCTACAATATTATCATTCTCCCAATTCTATTTGACATTTGTTTCCTTTATTTGTATTAGATTATATATGATTGCTTTCTACATTTGTCTCCTTCATTAGTATTAGACCATGTCGGCTTTGATATAGGACATTTCTTTCTTTGTTACTCAATGCAGCAAATCATTTCTTCATACATGACCATGCCGGCTCAACCAACCACTGTTTGTAGAACAAATTGGAGTAATATATCTAAATAAATATAACGGTCTTTAAGTAATATATCTCCTAAATATTTTTTTTTTGACAGATATCTCCTAAATATTTTATTACCATGACTATCATCTCTTCTGTTTCTGCATAATATATCAAGCGTAATTTTACTGCATTATTTAAGTTTTATATCAACAATTGTTTCAAACTTTATAAACTAACTAAAAAATGATCTCCTAAAAGGATTCAAGTTTCCTATCAAACATTGTTCACCACAAACATTTTTTAATAATCAAACTCAATTCTCTCTTTTGAACTAACCCTTACATATACACTGTATATCACTGTTTTTTCAATGTATAATATGGAATTTCATACCGATTTTTCTAATTATATTCAACATTTCCAGAATCATTCAAATCGTATTAAACAATTCTGTTTCATTAATGTTTTAATATATTGATATCACTTCCAGTATTATCAATAGTATTAATATTGGATGATATCAAACTCATAATTATTTAAGATGAAGATTTATGAGATTTAAAATGTTTTCAGTATTTTTCATTTTCCATATCGGAATTTTCAGTTTTTTTATTTATTTTAAAATGATGATTTATTACATGTTTAAAAATGGTCAATTATTTTTGAAAGTTTTAATATACTATTTATTTGTACACTAAAATTATATAATAAAACTATAATTACAAATGCATATAAATACTTTTTAAGCAAGAAAAATTTTTTTAAGTTCATTGAATAAATAATGTATTCGATCATTATTTTTTTTCTTGCTTATTATATTTTTAAGAGGGTATACCAATTAAAACTAACGGATCAGTACGGACGTACAAATCCTTCTGTAAAGTTAAAATTAAACGATTTTCAATACAAATTGTCCGATGATTGTATAGATAATTAGTAGAAGACCCGTGCGTCCGCACGGGTAAATCAAATCTTAAGGTGAATAATGTATTACAAATGCAAAAAAAGAAGATTAAAAACTCGAATAAGAAATGTTAATTTAAGATTCAGAAAACATAATATAGATGAAACGAATCTATATATAGTAACTATGTAAAAAAAAAACTATGTAAAAAAAACATGGAAATGGAATAGTCATTCATATCTTACAAGTATAACTAATAACTATAAATATTTACAAATATCACTTATAATTATAAATATTTATAATATTTTATTGTTTAAAAAAAAGGTATTGTGGTGATAGTGTCCCGTGAAAATAGTGAGTTTATGATAATTATAAATATTTATTTAAAAAAGTATTGTGGTGATAGTGTCCCGTGAAAACTTCTTAGATGAATAGTTTTTAATTTTAATTGGTATATAATTTATTTAAATACAATTATAAAATATGAAATATAGTATTTCTTAGATGAACACTGATTAATGAGATAGAGAAAGTAAAAAAGTAAGTATTTTTTTATCACAGTAATTATTTTTCTTTTAAGATTTAAAAATAAAGTAATTATTTTACATATACAACCAATAAAAACTCTTACATTTGCCATGTCATTTCAGTATTTTTTTAAAAAAATTGAGATTTATTGTGATATATATATATATATATATATATATATATATATATATATATATATATATATATATATATATATATATATATATATATATATATATATATATATATATATATATATATATATATATATATATATATATATATATATATATATATATATAATTATTTTTAAAGCAATTTATATGATCAAATTTAATAAAAAAAGTGATCTTAAAAAATCAAAAAAGACTATAGGAATTAATTACCAAGAGAATGTTTCAAATGCTCGACAAATACATTACCAAATGAATGTTTCAAATTCTTGACAAAGAAGACACTCGTTCAAACCATTTAATATGATGTTTGACTTTAATTTGAGTACAACTCTAGTTTTGCTTTATCATTTAACTATTAACAATGTTGGATGATTTGCCAACTCTTTTTTCCAATTTTTAAAGGCGTTTCAATTTCAAGTTAAACTAATACTACAATTTAATACTATAGTATGCATATTGAAATTTAAGTTGCTTATGTGTTTGAACTTTAAGTAAAATATGAACAAAAACATAAATTGGTCTCAGTAATACAACTAAACAAAATATTATAAGAAGCTATATTTAGAGACATTATATTACCTCATTCAGGTTCAAATAAGTCTCGATAGTTTTCACGATATCATCATCATTAAGTGATACAAGTGAGCATTGTCAGTACAATGTTTGATACTTCACATGAAAGGCAAAATTTAAACCTAGAGAAAAACCACAGCAACATTATGTATGTAGATAGTTAAACATATAAACAGAAACAAAATAGCAGAATCAAAACTGACTTTGTAACATCGACATCATCACTTGCACCGTAGCTGCATTGAAGAAAAGAACGTCATTATCAACATCATGAGAAAAGAACATCATTAGTATAAAAATTAGATCTTTGCCATTTTGTTTCAATATCCTTAAAATCTCTAACAACAAAATCAGTTACTTTGACATTTTGTTTAAAAATCAGAACTTTATAGTTACTTTGACATTTTGTTTCAGAACTTTGAGTTTAAAAATCAAAATTTTGAGAAAAGGGAGAAATGAAGAACATAAATAGTTTAAAAATCAGAACTTTATAGTTACTTTGAAGAACATAAAGACAGAAAATCAGAACTTTGAGTTAAAAATTCAGAACTTTGAGAAACGGGAGTAATGAACAACATCAAGGCTAAAACCAAAACGTTAGTTTAAAAATCATAACAAAGAAGGAAGAGTTTCGGGATCAAGGCTAAAACCAAAACGCAGAAGGAAGAGTTTCGGGAAGCAACAGTCATTTCTATACGCTAAAACCAAAACGTAGCAATCATATATGCCGTGAATCAACAATCATTCATGAAGAAGAAGAAGAAGAGATAAGACCATTTACAATGGTTGGTTTAATGAAACTCAACACCACAAAATCAAGTGCAATGGGGTGTTTAGTGGAGTGTTGAGTGTGTGTTGGAGGAGAGAGGTGTTGAGAAAACTCAACACCATGTAAACTGCCACGTGGCTGGTTTTGATTGGCTGGCCAGATTTTTATCCATTTAAATACTTTGAACACAATTATTTCGTTGCAAATTAATTTTTTATTTTTTATTTTTTATACCAAAATTCACGATTTTTTTTTCTCTATAAATAGAGACTTGGTTCATTTGATTTGGACACAAAAAAAAAACCAAGTTTTTCACTATCTTTCTCTATTATTATCTTTCTATTAGTGTTCTTTTTAAGTTAAGTGTCTTTTTTTTAGTGAAATGGATTTCAATAATCATTTTATTACAAAAAATTAAAAATAAATTATTAAGTATTTATTATTTTAATTTAATTTTAATCGATAATTGTAATTTTATGTAATCATAAAAATAAAAATAAAATTTAAAGAAGAATATGAAAATAAAAAGTGGTGGGGTAGGGTGTTGAGTGAAAAACCATTGGAGAGGGTAAAAGTTGAATGGGTGTTGAGTTATTAGGTGGAAGAAAGAGAAAATGATGTGGAGTGTTGGGAGTTGAAAAAGTGGGTGTTGAGTTTTTCAACCATTGTAAATGGTCTAAGGGAGAAAAGGGAGAGTATTACCGATTTTTCTTCAATAGAGGTGTGATGAAAGAATGGTTTATGCGCTTGGAAAGTGGTGAGAGAAGACTCGGTTGGAGAATGATGGTTAAAATGCAAAAGAGAGAAAAATATTGAAAGGGTTTTGTCTAACATGTAAAAGGGTTTACTCATGTACCGTATTACCCAATGGATCAAAGACATAATGAATAGATATTATGGGCAAAGCAAATGCAAAATTGAGAAAGGGGTGCCACTTGGAATAAAGGAGAGACATTATTGGTTCATAAGGATTTTGATTTAGCAAATTACCACAATGGGCATTGTTTAGTGCAAATTTTAAAAAGCAAAATGGTAAATTAGGGTGTTAATAGGCATATTCTAATCTTAGTTAGGTAGTTGATTAGATTTTCATCTCACGGGTCAGTATCTTAAGTAACTCATTTCAAATTTATCAGGTGTATTTAAACTTTTTTTGTGGATCATTATTTTAACTTAGAACTTAATTTTCATACTATTAATATCTTTTTAGTAAAACTTTTTCTTAAATGGTTAATTTACATTTTATATATGTAATTTGGTCAAATATTATTTACTTCACATTTTTCGTATCGTTTAAAAAAATACTATGTTCTCTAATTAATATTATGTTTTATATTTTTTTCAAACACTTTAAAGAACTATTTCTATCAATTTATAATCAATCAAACTTATCTATAAATTTATTTTTATGCAATCATATGTTTGATTTATAGCACATTTATAAAAATTAAATACGCGTGCGGATGTACTATTAAGTGTTTTTCTTTTAGCGTTCAGAGTATGAAGCTCTGATACCGCAACATGTTCTAATCATGTCCTTTGGTGTACCAAGTTTAAAAAAAAAAGATATTGCTTTTGTACTTTCATAATGTAGTATGATGTAACCTTTGCATGAATTGTGAATCTTTATTGGTTAACTTCTTACTTGGTTTTTCTTTTTATTCAGAGACATCCTTATGAGTGGACAACGTTTCGGTTCGGTTCGGATTCGGGCCCAAAATCCAGAACCAGACCAACTCTCGGGTGGGATTGTTAGGCCCAACTTCCGACCGTTACACCATTCGATTATCTCGGGTTCGGGTTCATACAGTTCGATTAGCAGTATCAGTTTTTTTTGGTTTATTTATTATTTGGTCAATTTGAACATCAAGCCCAACCAGAAATTTTTACTTTTTTCCATGTTAATTTTACTCTCAATTATTGGGCCGGTTTCAAATTCTAGCCCAATTAATTCATTGTTAAAATTTGTAATTAAATTGTTTTGACTATTAAAAAATCATCAAAAAATAATTAAACTATTATATTTCATTAAATGTTTCTTCTTTAATCACATAAAACCTAGTAAATCTTTACTAAAATTATTTTAATTAAAGCATTAGAAAAATATAGTAAAAATATAATATTTAGTGATATTTAAGACTATAACACTATTACAATATACAACTTATAGGACATTAATATCAAATGTGAGATAAAATATTCTTGCCATGATTCATCCAACTCATTCATGGAATACCTGTCATCAAAAATTTAAATAAGTGATTAATAATAGTTAATAAAAATATAAATTAATAATGAATAAAATTCAGCAATTACCAAAAATAATAATTATACTAATGATCAACTAATCAATAGTAATAATAACAATTTTGTTAAAAAAAACAATTATTTTAATGATTATCAATATTTGATTTGAATACCAAAATTAAAGCTTACAAATTCTCTTAAAACATCCATTAACATACACATTAACAAGAGAAAAAAACATTTTTATTGGAATAACAGAAAAGATAAATTCAAATGAAGAAATAAAATAAAATATTTTATAATTCATTAAAATAGGTCAAATTAAATGTTAAAAAGTAATAAAGGAGAGGAGAGTTGAATTTACCTAAACAACACAATCATGAAAAATGTTTCTAATGATTTCTTCAGCTTGAGGATGTTTATCAAAAAGCCCTTATATTCCACAACAAGTTAGGAAGAGATATGGTGAAAAGAAAAATTACTATAACAAGCACAAGAAAACATTCAAACAATAAACTTAATAAACAGAGAAATACTATTATTGACATAAGAACACTTCAAGATCTAAAGTGATCTTTAGCATGTGATAAGGATTAGGACATATATAAACTATAATCTAATAAGCTAATTACAATTATTGTGGTATAAAAGTTAGCTTACTGAAATTTGCTGGGAAAGTAGACAGTAGTTTCTATGGCTCTTCAACCTGCACCGGAACCTGCATGCACTTGTACCCTTGAGTAAACAAACAAGTAGAGAAAAATGAACAAGTTCTACAATAGACAGAGAAGTAAAAAAAATCTTCAGCAAATAGGCAATTAGAAAACTCTGTGTTAAGTTTTTAGCAATATCTTTGTGTCATTAAAAAGTTCCCTTTTCAAGGGCCTATAATTTTTGGAAACTTAATTATCTTTCAAGCTGCAACAAGATTACACAAACTATAAAACAACTAAGAGAATAAATAAAACTTAAAAGAATATAACAATCATAGTCTGATTTCAAAACCTTAAGAAATAATAACCTTGAAAGAAAAATAACCCTTCATTACACCACTTTGTTTTATCTTGAAACACTTAGTTGAACCTTGAAATCATAGCATAAATAAAATCAAAACACATATGACTTAATCTAAGGCTTTGCTAACCCTAAAGGTTTACAAACAAAGCCTAAAGGCTTTCCTACAACCTATGTTCAGCTGTAAAATAAACATATCCTGCAACCTTCATCTTCAGTTGTAAAATAAATATATGTTTGATCTGGTTAGTTAATTTGCAAATAATTTATACTTAATTAGTTCATATAAGATAAACCAGATTTGAAATAGGAAGCTAGAGCCAAGAAAAACCCTTGTTCAAACTTCAGATTTTATCAACTTTTAGAGCCATCTTGCCACCAAAACATGTGCTTAGGCAATAATAATAATAACAATAATGTTACTCATTAAAACTTTTCCATAAACACAGAGTGTAACAAAAATATTAAAAAATGAATAAACTTACTGGATCTGACATGAATGTAACCCCATTATTTCTAATCTTTCTGATCTACGAATGCAAGCATTTTTTCTTATGTTTTAATCCTTCCTTCCACTCAGCTTCCTTTTACAATGCCTACAAACATCCACACACATGCCGCCGATGCTTTTATAAAACCTATCAGTGTTATCAAATGAGATTTCAAAGAAAACTTAAGGGTGTGTTTGGTTCGAAGTAGATGGAGGGGAGGGGAGGGGAGGGGAGGGGAAATTTTTAATTAAATATGTTTGGTTCAAATTTAAGGAGGGGAAGGGAGGGGAGGGGAGCAAAATCCCTCCAAACCTCACTTTTTGCGTTCCTCCGAATTGGGGGGATTTGGAGGGGAGGGGAGGGAATCTGAATTTTAATACGTAAAAAATTATTATATTTATTAAAATATCCTCAATTTAATTTTAATATTTCAAATTTTTTTTTCGTGTTAATGCTTCTCTTCTATGTGAGTTTTCTCGATTATTTCCATCAACTTATTATAACTATTATCCAACTTCAAATTTTTTAACTTAATACAAATCATAATCATTACATTATTTTTATAATATTTTTAATGTTTATTTATGTTATTTTTTCTTCTAGTTTTGTTATGTAACCTATTACATTTTCTTTATATCAAATTTTAAATTATTTTTTTATTTTATTTTTTTGTTTATTCATTTTATTAGAAATTTAAATTATTAGTTTTAATAATAACTTATTTTATGTATTTGTTTTGTTAGATGATTCATCACTATTTAAAAATTATTATTAGCATATAGTTTCATTTGTGTCTGAGAGTTATAATATGAATCAAGTGTACTCAGTTTATTAACGTTGTGGTAAATTATAACGTTTTAGTCCGTCAATATTAAAAAAATTATTACCAAAATAACATTTACGAAATTTTCATATTTGAATATTATATCACTTATATAAGATCATAATGGTAAAAATGTAATTCATTTATAAAACCTCTCCCCTCCCCTCCTGAGTCAAACATATTTTTAATTAAAATCCCTCTCTTCCCCTCCCCTCTCTTATTTTGAATCAAACACTTATTTGATTAAAAAAAATCCCTCACCTCACCTCCCCTCCCCTCCCCTTTCCTCCTTTAAATCCCCTCCCCTCCCCCTCATTTGAACCAAACACACCCTAAATGGTGACTACTTCATTACCCAACAAAATAAGTTGGGTAACATTTACCCATATGAATTGTAAGCAATACATTGGTTCAAGAAAATACCACTTGACATATCATTATGAAAATCGTATATTATAAATTGTAACATTATATTTTTTAATAATTATAAATTTATCCATGTCATTAAATTCATGTTAATTCCCAACGTACAATTTAAATTTATTAGAAAGACCATATATAGATTACTTCAATATGCATAGAAAACTGACACAATTGATTTCTTTTTCTTTCTTTTTTTTCATTATGCATGCTTCGGTTTTCTTTTTTTTCTTTTTTATTTTTTATTTTTTATTTTAATTCTTATATTTTTAAATTTTGGTTTCAAATACTGTTCATAATAGTAGGATTTTTAATTTTATAAAAATAATATGATATAAGTAATTAAAATATATTTGGTGACTATTCCTCTCATAAAAATTTATTTTATTTAGATTGTGTGCATTTTTTTAAAAAAAAATTAAATAATTAAATATATTATAGTATTTAGTAAAAAAAATTATGAGTCTTAGTTCAATTAAGTGAATCTTTCAATAAGATAGAGTATATCATTGAAAAAAAAGCTTATTGATATTTTAAAGGGGAAATTATTTTGACATAAAAATATTGTAAATGAGATTTATTGTTATAAGCCAAATATATTAGCAAAAAAAGACACAAAATAACCAAATACACAAAGTTAATTAATTTAAAATGGTTCTTAAATCGGGTTATTTAAATATAAGGATCAACAAATACTTAAAAAAAAATTTAAAAACTAAAGGTAGTGTAATGACAGTATAAATTATTTTTACACATACAACTAATCAAAATTTTTACACTTTACCATGTCATGTTAGTTTATTTAAATTAAAATTGTATTTTAATTGGATACATGGTTGTGATTGGTTGACAGTGTAAAAATATTTTAGTGCATATTTTATTTTTCTCTTAAAAAATATTGAATTTATATTAATAATGTTAGTATAAATTTTAATTTTATAAATATATTATATATGATTTAAATTATGTCTTTTAAGGTTGTGAAATCAATTATTTTATTAGTGATCGTACCTGATCAGACGGATCTTCAAGGCCTGCACGAAACTGGATCTTTGAGAAGTGGAGGGGGGTTGTACCTGCAAGGTACTCCGATGTTAAAGTGAGAAGACGAGCAATCAGAGTACAAGTACAAGTACAAGCTAAAGGTTAGAAGAGAATGAATACCTGACCCTCTAGTGAAAGAGGGTATTTATAGCCCCCAACGTTGGGCCATGATCTCGCTACTGCGCTGGATTCCCAGGTCCAATTAGGAGACTGTCAGGTTTCCTAGGCGGAAATATCGGAGATGCATGAGTGCTCTCCGTCCTGGTCAACCACTCCGAAGTTCAAGGGAGATGCGGTCTTTTAGGAACCACGTGGGCTCCGTATTATTCGGGGAATGGATGTAAAGGAACCCTACGAGGAGAAGGGTCCTCGGCGGAGTAGGTGCTCGCGGGGAGCACGCTTGACATGCTTGGGTCTAGGTGAGGAGGTAAGTCCTCGTCACGTGGGGTGCTCGCGAGGAGCACTCATGTCAAGCACCAAATAGCTTGCTTTAGTGTCGTTGGGTCCTCGAGAAGACGGACATTGTTTGTTCTTCATGGGTTCAAGATGCTTTGGGCCTCCAAGGTTAAGTGGACCGAAAGTATACATGACCGAATCTTGGTCCAGTCCAGAATAATTAGGGAGTTGATATTTTTTTAATAAAAATTAATAAATATCTAATTATTAATATGACAATAAGTAAACTCAACATCTATCTATGTGTAATATAGTTTTCTCATGAAGTATATAATTTTTATTTAATTGTTTATTTTTGTAAATATGTTTTATTAATATTTAATTGGTAACTAAGAAATCAAAACTAATGTTTGTTAGTTAATTTTTTTCACTTAATATTTTACACTTAAAATGAATTAAAGTATCAGTTTAAATTAGTTAAATGTGCCTCAATTAAGGAAAGATCATGTGAGTGCGAACACAATCGTACACCATCTAAAATTTTCTAAAGTATATCAGGATTTTTCTAAATAATAATAATAAAAGTAAATACAAAAAAGTAGAAAATTAAATAAATTACACGTGGATCTTAAAATTAAATAAAAAATAAAATAAAATTACAGTGACTGACAAGTCATTGAAAAATGGAATCTAGGCAGCACGGGGGTTATATCCATAGAATCTGAAAAATTACGAGGGTGATTTTAAATAAAAAAAACTTTACCAAAAGCTAACACTACAAGAAAAAAGCTACCCAGCGACCATTTTTTATGTCGTGGTATACATGTGGGAAAATTAAGGGAGTTCCGACGTGTGTATAACGTCACTATAGTATTTTTAATGTATAATAATAACAATCAGATAAACACATGGGGTGTCAGTAAAAAAAAATTAAAAAAAAGGCTTGTGACATACATTCCACGTCGCAAAATTCAAATTAAATATTCAGTCATTGGAAATTGCAAAGTCAAAAGGTGGGAAAACAAAATTTTCAAATTTTTTTGTTGTGACATGTTGACCACGTCGGAAACAATTAAAGCTGTTTTTTAGTGGACTTGAGCAGGCAGTGGCAGGTGAGTGCAGAAGAAAAAATTAATTATTTTGAACGTTGCACATTTAGCGACGTGGCATTTATGACAGAAATTAGCGACGTGGGTTGTTGGACGAAACGTTTCTAACCGTTGGATGTTGTGACGTGGAGACCACGTGGGAACGTACTGATGTTCAATTCACGTCGCTACCTTCACCATAATTATTTCAAATACGCTCGCTCCCTTCTCACTTCTCCCTTCTCATTTTCTCTTCACTTCTCCATTAACAATTTCTTCCTCTGCATTTCTTCCTTTCTTCCATATCTCCATTAACAATTTCTTCTTCAACTCTTTACATTTTGTTCCTCTTCCTCACACCATTTTTGAAGGTAAATTTATTCTAATTCTATTTTATATTTAGTTTATTTATTATTTGTTATTTGTATTGATTATGATTCTAATTATGTTAATTTTTTTATTCAAGATTTTGAAGTATGTTTTGAAGATTAAGGAGATATAAATATTGAACTAGAAGATTGGAGGAGATTAGAGATTGAGGTATTTCTATAATTTTAAATCTGATATATTAATTAATTTATTGGTAGATTTAAATTAGATTGTTTTTTATGTTATATTTGTGTTAATAGATAAATATTATGTTTTTTCTGTAATATTTGTGATATATTATTTAGATTATTAAATATTATTAGGTTAATTTAATATGTAATATTTGTGATAGTAGATAAATTTTATATTTTTTCTGAAATTTTTGTGATATATTAATTAGATTGAATTTATTATGTTTATGTAGGAATTTATGGTAAATGATAGATATATATTTGTTGATGTTTTTTAATAAAACAAATTATATTTTTTATTATGTTTTTTATTAAAATAGATTGTGTTTAATAGAGAAATATTTTTTTAGTTTATGGTAAATATATATATTTTTAAGAAAATAGATTATGTTTTTTATTTTTAAATCTATAATATTATTTCTAAAAAATATATATAATTTATTAAAATGAAATATGTAACACCCTTCTAACCCCGCGACAATTAATTACATAAATCAGAGTAACATGTACAAGAGTGTCACAATTCATAAATAAAATAAACAACATCGGTCATATGTCATGCATTCACTAAGGAACATTTCATTATAACTCATAATTCATAATATGTCATGTTGACACAGCGGAATAACATCATCAAATTACATCACATCATCGATGTATTAATCCTCAAATAAATTAAACAAAAATGAGTTATTATCATAAACTAAAAAACAGCGTTTCCCCCAGTGTTACACCTATCAGAGCAAGACCCGACGCTAAACAACATATCGACTCATGAGCTAATCCTCACCGAGTCGGAGCCGTTATCCTCAATCTGAAAAATATAGTGTAAGGGTGAGTCTCATTCGCAATTAGCAAATATTATTGCATTATAAATAACAGTACATCAATAGTTATATTATTCACCCAACTCATCTATATCCAGATTATCCATCACTACACAAAACACATAACACCAAAACATAACAAGGAAATACATTCAGTCATGTTATCAAATTCATGCATATGAATGCAACTGACTCTATGCATGTGGTACCAAACATCACCAGTGGAAATCATCCACCGACCGATCTATCATCATCCAGATACGGCCCTGCCAGCACAAATTCCACACAATGGGAATTCTGCCATTCACTGAATCCTCTCATCATCTAGGATTCAGCCCTCATCAATGTTTATGAATGCATGCAATCATATATATAACATACTTTCATCATCACCATTCTATGAGTAGCATCATCTATACTCATTTCATCATCATCATCATCATTATTAAGCATGTTCATATATACATTAACATCATTCATCACAACTCAATCATCATCACCATCATTACAGAACATACATGTATTACACAAATCATCATCATCAAAATTAAGGATATACATGTATTCGCATCTTCCAAAACAAGTCAATCATCATTGTACAATTCTCAACAATCATCACATAATCATGTTTTAAAACACGTCTTATATTGTCGCATCTCATCACATATGTCAACAATATATCATCCATCAAACAAATAAAGTATTCACATCATACTCATATCATCACATGAAATATCTCACGAATTCCATTACACAATCAAACAAGATCATCATACGAATCATGTTTTAAAACATAGCATGTATTGTCATATCTCACCATATATAGGTACAATACATCATTCATCAAGCAATAAATTCATAATTCAAAATTAATTGAAAGATACACCTCATTTTATCATTTAAACTCATAGGTTATCTCATAAGGTTCATCATACTCGAAACGGCACTAAAAACGGAGTTACGGATCAAAAATTACGCATCATTGAACTTTCGAAGAAAATCACAAAACAGAATTTTTACACACAAAAGCCATACGAGTATGGCACCTCCCATACGCGTATGGCCCAAACCCATACGCGTATCAGCCATCCCATACGCGAATCAACAGAACCAATTTTTACACTGAAATTTCCCATACGCGTATGAACACACCCATACGCGTATGGCCTCATCCCATACGCATATCACCAGACCCATACGCGTATGGCCTCATCCCATACGCGTATGCCAGAATTCTATACGCAAAACACCAGTATTTCTCCAAAATTATGCAATTTCGCACCAGTCTGTTTTCCACTCGTTTTCACTAATAACAGGCTATGATTTTAGGTTTAAAACACCATCTTTTCACACATTAACATATGGTATTCATCCAATTTCATCAATCTATTATCCTATGTCAGTTTTACACATTAAAACCTAACTTTTTATACAATTATTGGAAACCCATAACTCAGATTCAGTATTCAGGGAAGAACACAACAACACAACAACTGATACAATACCCACAACACAACCATCAATTAACATACAATTCTATATAGAATTCACAGAGGTATTCATCAATTATTCACTTCTATTAAAATTATCCCAAAACCTAACTCTGACATATGATCAAATTGACCCAAACAATATCCCTAATCACGCCCTATCATTCATAACACGATAAGAGATGATAATTGGAAGAGTCCCCCCTTACCTTAGCCAAATTCTTGATCTTTGGTTCTCTTCATCTTTGGTTCCTCTTTACGTTCCTCAGCTCCTCCCTTCCACTTCTTATTTTTCAAGTTCTGACTCTTTTTCCTTATTTCCTTAATTTTATGAAAACCTAAAATAATTTGTAATGGGCTTACTCACTTAGCACTCCCATACTACTAATCTCACCATCCGGCCCAATGGCCCTTAATCCATAATTCTCCAATAATTCAACAAAATACCAAATAATTCTGAATAATAATTTAATTTCCGATTAAATTAAAATTAGAAAATATGGGGTGTTACAAAATATATTTTTAAACATAAAAATTATATATGTAAATTATTATTAAAATTAAACATTATATATATATATATATATATATATATATATATATATATGTAAATTATATAGACAACATTTATAATATACAATTTTTTTAAAAAGTTTAATATTTATTATTTAATGAAAAATAGAGGTTTAATATGTATTGAAAAATATAATATTTATTAAAATGGTAAAAAGAAATTTATTATATACGTGTATATGTTAAAAAGGTAAAAAGAAAATTTAATTTGTATATAGTATGTTATAATGTTAAAAAATGGTAAAAAAAATATAATTATATATTAATATGTTTTGGAAAATACAATATTTTTAGAATGGTAAAACAAAAATTACTAAATATGTGTATATGTTAAAAAGGTAAAAAGAAAATTTAATATGTATATTGTATGTTGTTATTATGTTAAAAAGTGGAAAAAAAATAATATATATATATATATATATATATATATATATATATATATATATATATATATAACTTATATAACTTATATATATATATATATATATATATATATATATATATATATATATATATATATAACTTTTATATATATATATATATATATAAAAGTTATATATATATATATATATATATATATATATATATATATATATATATAGATATATATATATATATATATATATATAACTTTTATATATATATATATATATATATATATATATAACTTTTATATATATATATATATATATATATATATATATATATATATATATATAAAAGTTATATATATATATATATATATATATATATAAGTTATATTATATTAGGGTATAAAGACAATTTATATTATATATATTTTTCTTCTATAAACATATTGTTTATACTTTTATATTAAAAACATGATTTATACATTCTATTTTTATATATATTTATATGTAAGTTATTAAAAACATGATTTATACATTCTATTTTTTTTAAAGAATAAAGTTTATATATTATGTGAGAATATGCTTGTTATATGTTATAGATTTTGTATAGCTAATATATGTGAGAATATGTTATACATTATGTGAGAATATGATAAATAAAAAAGTTATATAGTTAACATAAATGTTATAGATTAATTAGTGTAATGATTGTACAAATATGCAGTATGGAATATTATCTGTACTATCGTAGTTGGATGTACGATAGATTGGAACCAGGAAGACGTGCACTTAAACCAAATTTCGTAGAAGGAGTTGATGGGTTTATCAAGTGGGAATTTGTTCAGGAATGTTGTCGAAGTGAAGGGGGAGTTAGGTGTCCTTGTCCTAAATGTGAATGTAGACGTATAATTAGTGATCCAGAGGAAGTAACACGTCATTTGCATAGAAGAGGATTTATTAAAAATTATTGGGTGTGGACGTCTAACGGTGAAAATTTGCCGATGAACGTGCCAGAGACTAGTAGTACTTATGCTTCAAGCAGTAGACCGACTATGGAATATGAGGAAAACTTTAATATGATCGGTGAGATGGTTGAGGATGCTTTTGGCGTGAATGTGGCCTATGATCAACCTGAAGATTTTGATGGGGAAGAGTTTCCAAATGAGGAAGCGCAGATATTTTATCAGTTGTTGAATGAGATGAATATACCGTTGTTTGAGGGGTCATCAGATTCAAAATTATCGATGTGTGTGAGATTATTGGCTGCTAAGGCAAGTTGGAATGTTCCAGATCAGTGTTTGGAATTCTTCGCAAAAATGATGTTGGACTCAACTCCTATGAAAGACAACTTACCTACAACATTTAAAGATGCAAAGAAGTTGGTGTCGAAGTTGGGTTTAAATGTAAGAAAAATTGATTGTTGCACTAATGGTTGCATGTTGTTTTATGCCAATGAGTTTGGTACTAATGATGGATTGTTGGATGAATGTAAGTTTTGTGAGAGTCCAAGATATCAAATTCAAAGTAAAGCTATTGACCGTAAGCAAACACGTGTCGCAGTGAAGTCCATGTTTTATCTTCCGATCATACCAAGGTTAAAAAGAATGTTTGCTTCAATGCATAGTGCAAGTCAGATGACATGGCATCATACAAACAAAGCAAGTCTGGGCACTATGCGACATCCATCTGATGGCGAGGCTTGGAAGCACTTTGATCGAATACATCCTGATTTTGCCGCTGAACCTAGAAATGTCAGGCTTGGATTATGCTCTGATGGATTTACTCCATATGTCCAAGGGTCGGGAACCGCATATTCTTGTTGGCCAGTTATTGTAACCCCTTACAACCTCCCTCCTGAGATGTGCATGACAAAACCGTACATGTTTCTGACATGTATCATTCCAGGACCGTCGAGTCCAAAAGTTGGAATAGATGTGTACTTACAACCTCTAATTGATGATTTGAAAAGGTTGTGGATTGGAGTATGCACCTATGATATATCCCGTAAACAAAACTTTACTTTGCGAGCAACCTTGATATGGACGATTAACGACTTTCCAGCATATGGCATGTTGTCTGGTTGGGGTACACATGGAAAAATGGGTTGTCCGCATTGCATGGGAAGCTCTACGGCGTTTACGTTAGAGAAAGGGGGGAAGAGCTCGTGGTTTGATTTTCATTGCCGATTCCTACCAATAAATCATACTTATAGAAGAAATAAGACAGATTTCAAAAAAGACAAAGTGGTAAAAGATCTTCCTCCGCCTCGACTGTCACCGGGTGCAATATGGGAACAAGTTTGTCACTACCCAAAATTCACAGATACGGGTAAAGCATGTAGAATTCCAGGATACGGGGTCGAACACAATTGGACAAAAAGAAGTATATTTTGGGACCTCCCGTATTGGAAAAATAATTTGTTACGCCATAATTTGGATGTTATACACATTGAGAATTTTTTTTTGATAATATATTTAACACAGTGATGGATGTTAAAGACAAAACAAAGGATAATGAGAAGGCGAGACATGACATGAAAAAATGGTGTAATCGAAAAGAGTTGGAGTTGAAGCCTCAACCGAATGGCTTTGTTAAACATATCTACGAGTTAGTATACAATTACTTGGACTCGGAGAATAAAGTTGTTTTGTTTTACTGCGAATGGTATGATCCAACTAGAGGCACAAAAATAGACAAGACATATGGTACTGTTGAGATTCAAATGGAGCGAAGGTACAAAGAGTACGACCCTTTCATAATGTCACATCTTGTTAGGCAAGTTTATTATGTTCCTTATCCTTCATTTGTACCACGTAAGCGAGGGTTGTGTGTTGTTATAAAAACAAAACCAATAGGCCATATTGAAACTGACGATATAGTGGAAGATCTTGCTTACCAAGTTGATGAAGTTGGACTAATTAATGATGTCATTGCAATTGAGCAAATTACCAATTTGTCTGATATAAAAAATGAGGGGTATGAAGTTGATGCTTCTGTATTGTTGGTTGAAGATAATGTGAATGAAGAGCACGAAGGCGTTGGGTCTGAGGATAGTATCACATCAAATGATGATAATGATATGTATGAAGAGCCTGTAGATTTAGAATAATAAATATATATATAAGAGAATGTGTTTTTTGTAATTTTACTTAATGAACCATCTATTGAATGTGTTAATGAATGTATATGAGAAACATGTTTGAATATATTTGTGTGAATGTATATATTTTATTAATTGTGTATTCTCAATAAATAGGTAAAATGTCATCCCGATCTGAGAAGGGTAAGGGTCAGAAGACCCGACGCCCAAGGCCAGTATTATGCCAGTCTCCTCAGACAGCAGTGTGCCCCCCCCCCCACAGAGTCAGTTACATTACATGTCCATGGCCAGTACCCAACCTCTTACGTCATTACTCTCCTCTCAGGGGAGGCCTATGTCTGGGTCACCATCTTTTATTCGCCCACCTGTGGACTTTAGTTATCCGTTTCAGCAGACTGCAGAATATAGTTTTCCACCTAACACACAGGTGCCCCCAGGATTCCAGCTGACTGGAGGATCTGCTAGCTTTCCACCTAACACAAAAGTGCCCCCAGGATTCCAGCAGACTGAAGGATCCCACACTCTATATCCCACACAGGTGCCCTTATCCTTCCAGCAGATACAGGGGCCCCCACGCTTCCAGCAGACTGGGGGATCCCACACCCCGCATCCCACTCATATACCTGCACGTGAGGATGATCATGTGGAGCCGGGTGGGGATGATACTGTGCAGGATGAAGATGATGTTCAGTCTGATGGTGATGATGTTCAGGGGGAGGATGATCCGAGTGAGATTCATATCATTGACGGTAGATATTATATTTGGCCTGCTGGAAATTCGTAAGTATCTTATATATTAAATTTTTATTAAGTTTACATTTCCTTTTTTTAATATAAATTTATATTTAATGCATGCTAATTAACATAATTGTTGTTTAGGTTTGGGCCGAGTCGGACTGCTGCCAGGTGTGTGTACTATGTGATTCAGCAAATGTATAAAGAAGCTTGGACGACTATTGGAGATGTTCCAAATAAAAATGCTTGGTTTAATCGTTTTAAGGTATAATTAATATATTTTTTCGAGTCATTGTTTTTTAAATTTTTTTTACTATAGTTTTCTAACATTTTAATTTAATGTATTCAGGAAAAGTGTACGTGGGATCCAATGAGCGAGAAACTTGTTAAAAAAAATTATTTCAGCAGAACATCAAAAAGACTTTCTGACACGTTGCGAAATGTTAGAAAGCGTTGGGAACGTGATGGTAGTCGTCCCGAGTGGTTGGGCCAAGAAGTTCTTGAGAAACTTATTGCATATTGGAATTCAAAGGAATTTAAAGCTAAATCTGAAAATGCTAAAAAAATGAGGGCATCTGAAAAAGGAGGTCACCTTAATGCAGTTGGAAGTATAAGCACTTACGAACATTCACGACGCATGGTAATTATTGCCACTTTTTAAAGTTATGTTTTGATTAATTATTTGTTTTTTAATTAAAGTTAATTTTATTTTTTAGGCTAAAAGGTTGGGGAGGCAACCACTCATGATCGAGTTGGTTAAAGAAACTAGGACAAAAAAATCGGGTGATTTGGTTGACGAGCGTACTCGAAAAGCTTTGGTAAGTTATTCAATTATTATTATTTTTTTTATATTTAATGGAAATTTTGTGATGTTATTTTCACGTGGCAACTAAAAAGTTCTGGCGTGATTTTCATGTGGCAACTTTGATGTTGTGTCATGTAAATCACGTGGCAACTAATTTTCAATTTATTATTTAATATAACTTAATTTAAGTTATATATACATAATTTTTATTCTATTTTATGTGTAGGAGGATTATCAAACAAAGCTTGTGTATTTTTTGGTCGCTAATCCCAAATATACTCCTAGAGAAGGAGAGCCGCTTCATACAGATGTTGATTTTTATATTTGGAGTGAAGTCGTTGACGGAAAAGGGCCTAATGGATGTTTTTTTGGTGCGGGAAATTTGGCGGGAAGCTTGAGAAGTGGTGATCGAAATTTATTTCAAAGAGTTAGAGATGGGGAAGGATCGTCACGTCCAACACAATTGACACCGCAAGTAATGGAAACAATAAGACAGTTGGCTCTAACTGAGGCGAGACGCGAGTTAGCGCAACGTGAGGCGGAGCTAAAGGCCCAAATGGATGAACGTGAGGCGGCGCTAAAAGCACAAGTGGAGGGGCAACAACGACAAATAGAGGCAATGGCGAAGATGCAAGTAGAGATGCAACAACAACAAATAGAGCCAATGGCGAAGATGCAAGCAGAGATGCAACAACAAATGCGGTTATTTATGCAGTCTCAACAAAGTGGTGGTCAACCGTCTAGAGGAAACGTGGGAGCAGCTGACACTGAGGAAGAGAATGATGATGATTTCAACCTTGATAATTATCCCGATCCCGGTGATGATTTTTTAGGATGAATTTTATTTTTATTATAAATTAAAATTGTGTGAGATAACAAAATTTTATTTATTATATGGTAGTATTTTGGATATTATATTATAAATATAATTTATTTTAGTAGTTTAATATATTTTTGTATTTAGTTTATTATTATTATTATTATTAATTTAATTAAATAAATATTTTTATTAATATTTATTAATTTCCAACAAATAATATTCATAATAAAACTTTTTTTATAATAATAAAAATCAGATTTTTTTTTAAAAACATTTTAATATTTGTGGCATGTTCTCCATGTCACTGATTTGTGACATGTAAACCACGTCGCAACTTTAAAAAATAATTTCAAAATTAGCGACGTGATTTACATGTCACAAATCAGTGACATGGAAAACACGCCACAACTTTTCTTCGTGTACTGTGCCATCCTGCTTTTTGCAGACATTGTCTGTCCCAGTTGCAGATGGTGGTTTGGTAATTGTGCAGAATTAGCGACGTGCCTTCCATGTCACAAAGTTGTGACGTGATAAACACAACACAATAAAGTTTCCACGCACTCCCAGGCGACGTATACGTTCATGTCGCTAATTTTAGGTTCTGACGTGGTTTTACATGTTGTGGCATGGCATCCACGTCGCTACAGACGTGATTTTTTGTAGTGTAAAACCTAAGCTCGCTAACATTACAGGGGATGAAACTCGCTAACATTATAGAGAAATTATAGGGAAATGGGGTGATCACAATATTTGTCATTGTGTGAAGTGAAAGAAAGCCTTAAAAAATCTGCATGTAGCTGATTGACTAAAGCTACTTCCTAAAATATCAGGTTCATCAATTTTTTTTATATATTTATTAGTTATACAAATTTTACTTTATTTATTATTATTATTATTATTATTATTATTATTATTATTAATTGTACAAATTTTAATGTTTTTTCATTGTTAATTTATTATAAGTTATATATTCTTTTAATATAAACTCTTTAATATATATAAATTCATAAAACCTTTTTTTTATAATTTATTTGTGAAAATTTTAAAAATTTATTTTTAAATTTCTGATTTGTTAAATTATAATTTTATTTTTAATTACTCATTTATCTTTAATTTTTTTATTGGTTCAACTTTGACATTCTCTATCTGATTCAAACTCAACATCGCGGATTTGAGCAAGAACAACAAGAAATTCCAGGTTTTAATTTTTTTCATTCTTCAAACATGTCTTTTAAATTGCCTCCTAAAATTAGAAAGTTTGATTCTGGATATGAGAAGCGTAAGAAAAAGAAAAGACTTGATGAGTTAACTTAATCTCAATTTGGAGCTCTTGATAAATTCATAATAAAAAAATAAAAAAATAAAAAAAATAAAGTTGAAAATCAGAATGCTGATAATGTTGATATAGAAATTCTTGAAAACGTGGTTACTACGCAAAATATAGAAGATAATGGTGATGTTAATGCTACTGAAAATGATAACTTAGACATTGAAACAGATGATGTTGAAAATGTTAATAATGTTAGTGACAATGGAAAAGATATATTTGATTCGAGAGTTTGGGATTCTCTTGAGTCCAAAAGTATTGATTTATTAGCTACAAAAGGTCCTAAAAGAGATTTTTATATTGTGAAAGGTCCTAAAGATAAATTATCTAGACGGTCTACGACTAACTTGTATACGAGAGTTTTATCAAATTGAGAGAAGTGTGATAGAGATTGGCTTGTTTACTTAAAAGAGCTTAATAGAGCATTTTGTTTTTTTCAAAGATTTTTAAAAAAGGAATTGGTAGAGGTCAATTAGAAAATGAGGGTTTTAGTGATTGGGCACGTGTTGGTGAAAGACTTAGAGAACATGAAATAGGCATGGAACATATTAAGAATATGACTACTTGGTATGAGTTGCGTCATATAATGCAACACTTTGAGACTATTGAAAAAATATTGTTAGGAGTGAATTATTGGTGTTTTCATATGTTAAATTAACTACCTTTTGAGCTAAAAGTGAACCTATCTTGTGATTTTTAAGGACTTTATAGTTAAAATTGAACTTTCGAGGTTCAATGTTAATTGTAGAACGACTTGCGTCACTTTGGGTGTTAATTGTACAGATATTGAAGTTAAGAAGCAAAGACGAAGGAACACGCAAGCGTAAAAGCTCTGAAGAAGAGGAATCACAAAGAATTGGGCTAAAGCAAGTGGCGAGCTGCGCCAATCATATGCGGGACGCGCGAGAACCTTCTGACTTGGGTTCGCGCCGCGCCAGCCCGTGTCGCGCCGTGGCGATTGCGTTATAAAGAAAAAGGGCTATAAATAAAAGCCCTAATCCTCATAAGAAATAGTACAAACTTTTGGGTGAGCGAAATTAGGAGAGCATTCTGATTCTGAAGCTGAGAACAACAATTGAAGGTGGATTCTTTACCAGTTGAAGACATTCCTTTGATGAAGATGAATTCCTCCATTGATTCTTGTGTGTTCTTCATGTCTATGGAGAGCTAAATTCCTCTTGTTGAGTTTAAGGTAGTAGTTAGCCTATGAATATACAATACCATTGATTAATTCCTATGAACAATTGTTTGAATTTATTATCAATAAGAAACCTTGTTTTTATCTTAAATCATTGTGGAGTCTTTGATCGAAAGAAAAGATTCTAACTTTTGCCCTAGGTTACTATATTGATTCAATCTCAATTTGCAGAGATGGAATTGTGATTGGGTTTTCATAATTGTCGTTCTTTATTAATATTATCGATATTGATATTTGGAGAGATCGAATCTCATAACGGTAAAAGTTTATCTAATTTGATTTGTAGACATGGAATCATATTTGAGGATAAGTGAAGATAATAATTCAAATGATTGTTCTTGAGATTTAATTAACAAATTGTATAGGAATAGGTTCCCTAAATCTCAACATATCTCTTTAATCGTTAACCAACTTTTAGAATTTGCATTTAAATTATTGTTTAGATTTAATAGCATAGTTATAATCATAAAACAAATCCAACTACTTTTTCTCACTCAAAATAACCAACTATAGAACGGAAGTAATATTAAACCAATCCCTGTGGATCAATATATACCTAAAATATTTACCCACAAATACTTTCAACAAATTGGCGCCGTTGCCGGGGATTGGTGTCAATATTGCACGCATTGCAATAGTTTTTATTTTGAGTTTTTTTACTATTTTATCAATTCAGTTGTTTCACTCGTTTGTTAGTTTGTGAAGAAATTCGTGTATGTGCAGCAAAGTTCCCAGTGATCAACTTCTTTTTGATCCAGAGATCGAAAGGACCGCTAGGAGATGAAACAGCAAAACACGAAGAAGAGAAAACATAGCAAGAGCAAGAGACAACGCAACCGCGACATCGTCACAACAACTAGAAACAATTGACGAGTCGCAATAAGGACTTTTCTTTCACGAACTATTCGCTGAAGAAGAACAGGAAGTTATTATACAACCTACTGTTGTCAACATGGCTGCTCCTGGTCAATGTGCAAATAGTCCAAGACTCAACCCACAGTTCGTTAGAACTGCCGCTAACGGGCGAACTTCAGCATTGAAGACCGGTATCATACAGTTGATTTGTGCAAGTCCTTTCGCCGGATTGAACCACGAAGATCCGTACACGCATCTCAATCGGTTCTATGAGTTAGCGGGTACAACTGGTGTAGCTCAAGCTGATGAAGAAACACTATTCAAGAGGTTGTTCCCACATTCTTTGTTATCTAAGGCAAAAGATTGGTACTTGGACCAACCCGAAACAGTGATGATCGAATGGAATACCTTAGAAGAAATTTTTTTGGAAAGGTTTTACTCTCAAAACTGATTCTTTGAAGCAAAAACAACCATAGCAGTATTCTCTCAAGACAGTAATGAATCATTGAATGAAGCATGGGAAAGGTATAAAGCTATGTTGAGAAAGTACAAAGGACACGGTTTTGCAGAAGTTGATCAAATCCACATGTTCCGTAACGGTCTCACACCCACAAACAAGACACTCTTGGATGCCACAGCTGGTGGTTCACTCATGTCCAAGACACCTGCTGAAGCTACTCAGATAATTGAGCGAATGGCTCTGAATGATCGTCAGGGAAATCAGGATCGAACTGTCAGAGATAAGAAAGCTGGAATTTTGGAATTAAATAACAGTGATGCTCTGCTGGCCCAAAATAAGTTACTAACATTGCAAGTGGAACTTTTGACACAACAAATGTCTAAATTACCACAACAACTCAAGGAGATGAATGGTGTATCTAATTCTTATCAAGTTGCAAAGTGTGAGTTATGCAAGGGAGAGCATCAGACAGGATTTTGCTCACCGATGTTGGAAGAAGAAGTGAATTACATAAACAACAACCAAGGACAAAGGCAGAATCAATACCAGAATCCTCCGTATCAACAAGGTTATCCACCAAGGAATAACAATCAAGGTTATCAACAAAGGCCACATAATCAAGGATATCAACAACAAGCCTTTTAACCTTCCACTCAACTGTCGCCACAACAACAAGGAGGACAATCTAAGTTGGAAGAGACCATGAATCAGTTCATGCAAATGTCAATGACAAATCAGAAGAACCAAGAGGCAGCTATAAAGAATTTGGAAAATCAAGTGGGCCAACTGGCTAAACAGATTGCAGCTAATCAATCAAATGCAACATTCTCAGCCAACACTCAAGAGAATCCAAAAAAGAATTTCATAGAGGTGATGACAAGGACTGGGCAAAAAGGGAAGAATGACGAAGTTGAAATGAATGATGAAGAAGATGAAGAGAATAAATCATAGTGAGCACCACGAGTAAAGATGCTGAAAGAGAAATAGATGAGACCAAGAATGAAAGAGGGATGACAGAAAAAAGAAAAAGTTCCAAGAAGAAGATGGCAGATCATGTGATACCAAGCCAACATCTACCGTACCCCCAGGCCCCATCAAAGAAGGACAATGCCAGGCAATATACCAGGTTTATGAACATCTTCAAACAACTTCACATAAACATACCATTTGCCGAAGCACTGGAGCAAATGCCCAAATATGCTAAATTTATGAAGAACATGCTCATAAATAAAAAGGGATGCAAGGATGAATCAACTGTGGTGCTTGATGCCCAATGCAGTGCTATAATCCAAAGAACTACCCCGCGAAAGGAATCCAATCCAGGGTGAGTAACCTTGCCGTTAAATATTGGAGGTAATTTCCCTAGTGATGGGTTAATCGATCTGGGGTCGAGCATCAACTTAATCCCTTTGGCCATTGTCAAGAAGCTAGGTGCCCCTATTTAATCTCCTTAAACCTGAAGGAGAGATTGGCGCTAGAAGAAGATTAAATACCAAGTGAACATGAAAATTTGCCTGAGGAAAGATGGAATCCACTAGGGGTGAAAGTGATGTCAACTTTGGGTTGAAAAATGGGAAGTCAACTCTGGGCTGAAACGAAACTAGATAACAACTCTGGGTTAAAAGAAAAGATCAACTCGCGGTTGAACAAGAAAGGAACATCAACTCCGGGTTGAAAGAGATAGACATCAACTCTGGGTTGAGAATGAAAAGGGAAATCAGTATTAGTGGGACAAGATATATGCATCAACTCTGGGTTGAGAAAGAAAGTAAGAACATCAAGTCTGGGTTGAAAACAAGAGATAGACATCAACTCTGGAGTGAGAGAAGGTGATTCAACTCAGGGTTGAAAGAGGAAAGATGAACAATTAGGAATAACCGTCAACTCTGGGTTGAGTGAAAAGAACAAAAGGTGACCGTCAACTCTGGGTTGAATAAAAGATAACCGTCAACTCTGGGTTGAGTGGGAAAGAGAAAAGATAACCGTCAACTTTGGGCTGAATGGGAAAGGATAAAAGGTAACCGTCAACTCTGGGTTGAGCGATAAAGGATAAAAGGTGACCGTCAACTCTGGGTTGAGTGGGAAAGAGAAAAGATAACCGTCAACTCTGGGTTGAGTGGGGAGGAGAAAAGATAACCCTCAACTCTGGCTTGAGTTGGAAGGAGAAAAGATAACCGTCAACTATGGGTTGAGAGGAAGAAAAAGTAATCAACAAGGAATAACCGTCAGCTCTGGGTTGAGTGGGAAAAGAGAAAAGATAACCGTCAACTCTGGGTTGAGTGGGAAAAGAGAAAATCTAACCGTCAACTCTGGGTTGAGTGGGAAAGGAGAAAAGATATCCGTCAACTCTGGGTTGAGTGGGAAAGGAGAAGTCAATTCTGGATTGAATAAAAGATATCCGTCAACTCTGGGTGAGAGGGAGAAGAAAAATGATGACCTTCAACTCTGGCTTGAGTGGGAAAATATAATTAACTCGGGGTTAAAAGATGAAAGGAAAATCAACAATGGGTTGAACACAAAAACATCAACTCTGGGTTGAAGAAAGATGAACATGATTGACTTTGGGAGATGACGCCACAATGGTAACTCTGAGTGATCCAGTGGAATATCAATTGATTGCTTGTAGGGATCTCATATGGTGATTAACTTGGCTTATGCTTCATACGTGATGCTTGATTTGTTTTATGCACTTTTGGAGATGCAATGTAATGAATTCTATATGCAGTGTATTGATTGATCAGGGATTTTGCTTTGAGGAATAGATTAGGTGGAGTTCTGAAACTCTGCTTGATTCAAGATAGGGTGGATGCCTCTGCCTTATTGATGATTGGATCATGCGGGTGAAATGATAATGGGAATGCAATGATTATACATGATGTATGCATGATTATGAATGGAATGATTGTTTCCGGGATACAAGGAGTGAATGGAGTGTGCCCTTGCGGAAAAGTCATTGCTTGTGAAATTGTTGGTGAAGGTGAGGTGTTTGGATTGACCCCTTAACACTTGGCTCGATATCTGACACTTGAATGAAGATGAGGAAATGAATTGTTACCGGCCTGCCCCAGCTTGTAGGATCTCTTGAGATAGGACTCTGATAATGCTTGAATCATGGAGATTTGAAATGGTCTGCCCTGGTATTGATCATGGAATGAATTCCCCAGATTGAAAGGAACTCTTCCACTTAATGGATGCTTGAGGTATTTGCTCAATGGATGACCAACCTTTGCCCTTGTAAGACTACTCGATGGAATTTCAATGTTGAACTTTCCTTGGCATCAAGTACTTACTTTCTGTTAGAGACAATTCTGTTTTGAAAAAAGATAATGAGAATGCAATGCACATGTTAATCTCAAAAGGAAAGTTTTATTTGTCAAAATGTTGTACTGATACTAACACAAGTGACAAGCAACATTAGGAGTCAGTTTTGACATGATTTTACAGTTTGTATGATTTCGGAGCGAACCCTGCTTCAATTAGGACTTCTGAGGGTTGTAACGTGGTCGAGTTCACGGTTTGAGAAACAAAGGATAAAGGCTCAAATTCTACTTAACCCAACCCTTCTTCGTGATGTTTTCTAGTCCTACGTTCAGCTAGTTTGACACGAGTTGTGGCTTTGATGGAGGTGGCAGTCACCCTTTGGTGCTTTTGTTGATGGTCTCACAACAACTTGTCCCTTGGAGGATTTTTCTTTTGTTTTGCCTTTTGCTTTCCCTAATTTTTGCCTGGACAAAAAAAATTCTTTTGATTTTGGTTTTCGTTGTCCAGCGGGATATGCCCTAATTTTTGCCTAAGTCAATTGCTTCAAAGCTTTTTTCTTTTTTTTTTTGACTTAGCGGGTTTTTGTTTTTCTTTTTTTTTTTATTCATAACTTTCTTTCATTTCCTTTTTTTGTCTCGTTCGGGAACAAGTTGTACGGCTTTTGTGATTGACTTGAAGGAAAGGTTGTGACTGCCTTCTTCTCAGGGAATGAGAGACATCCATTGTGGATTGTGCTCTTTTTCTTTTGTTGTGAGATATAAGATATGATTGATCCTCAAATGGAATATCTGAAAGTTGAGCGCTCGGTCGCACTAACTGAAGACTACCCTGTCCCTGGTTAAGATTGGGGGTTTTGTATTTTTTGAAAAGAAACTACTACTCCTTAGGCTCAAAGGAGTTGACGAAGGTTTCACTCCCTTATAACTCCGGTGTTTAGGAATCGAAACAATGCCTGTACATCGTCAGCAGGATCTTTGTTCCAAAAGCATACAATTAGTAGTTCATGTGTTTTTGATTTTCATCATTCTCCTTTTTTGATTGCTTTAGTCAAATGAGTTGAATATCAATGAATATAATGAAAAAAATGAAATGATTTGAGAAAAACATGTATATTGCATTATTTTTATTTATTCAAACAGAATGAGTTTTTTACAATGAGAAGTACTTGATAACAACAAAAATAATACAATTGAAAATACTAAATAAATCTATACAATGGCAAGTTTGGCCTTATTCTAATGCAAATGAAATGTTCTCTGACAAACACAAAGTCTTTAGGCTCCTTTGGTAGAATGTGCCCCCATGAAGAGGCATGGAGTTTTCTGATAGTAGCTTGATCTTGTTTGTAATTCCCCATGATTCTTTGTCTGTTGCCCCTTTGTCAGATATTTGTGTGGAGGAATCATCTTGTCTGATCTGATGGAGAGGAAGAAGGTAACGGTCTTGGTAACCATGGATGCATATGCATGAATGCAAAATGTTAATGGTGATGCAAATGCAGTATAAATCAGGATCAAGGATCAAGGCCTCTTGTGATAATAACTTCTCATGGTCAATAATATATGGTCGAATCCTCTAGGTTCAGAGGTTCGACGTTTCTTTCTTGATAAATAGGCGGTGCATAAGTCAAAGATGGTCGAACCCTCCAGATTTAGAGGTTCGGCGTTGATTCTGATAGATAACTGATGTAGAACTTTTGTATAAGTCAAAGATGGTCGAACCCTCCAGATTCAGAGGTTCGACGTTGATTCAAGATAGATAACCTTTGCATAAGTCACATAAGGTCGAACCCTCCAGATTCAGAGGTTCGACGTTGATTATGATAGATAGTCTGAATGGGCATAGGGTTGGATGGAGGCATGTTTTCCTGCAAAAAAAAATTCCCAACCCCTCTCACAGGTGTAATCTAGTACAAGGTAGGTCAAAAGGTCTCCAGCGTTAACAGTTCTCCTGAGACACCATCATTGTTGCAAATACATGCCAACAATGGTATCCCATTTGAACCTCAACTGGTCGTGGGTCTCATGATCGCAATCAACAGAACTTGACATTTTGTTGGCGCCATGACTATCCACTCTGTCCTAGGTAGCCTAAGTATCACTCTGGCCTGGGTATTGGGCCTTTTACCTCAAATCAGTAACATCCCATCCCAACAGCATAATAATCCATAGTATAGGAAAATAAAATGCAAGGCATAAAGAAATAAAACAATAAAGCAATAAAGCAGTAAAGCAATAAAGCAATAAATGAACACCCAAAGAAAAGAAAACATAACAGAAGCTAGGATCGACTAAGCTAGGGTCCCCAACAGAGTTGCCAGCTGTCGCACGCTCGCGAAATGATGAACAGAGTCGCCACCAATATATTTATCCCATAAGGGAAAGGAATATCAGAAAACCTGGAAAAGAAAGGATAAGATAAGGTCTTGCGACCAAAGATCGGGTAAGAAGTCGGTTACGCAAGGGGAAGGTATTAGCACCCCTCGCGTCTGTGGTACTCCACAGGATCCACTTATGTTTGTTCTATTCTAAAAGGTGTATAAATATAAAGGTTAATGCTAAGGGAATGCATGCAAATGAAAGAAAAGAAACACGGGGAAAAAAGGTTTATAAATAGCTGTGCTCGCTTAGGCCCCGCGACCTAATGCCTACGTATCCTTTTCAGGAATTAGAGCGCCGTAGTTCGGCTCACATGTTTTTGTTTGTTTTTGTGTGTTTTAGTGGACGGAGTTACATTCGCACTCCACTGCTCGACCTCTGAAGTCTTAAGCTAGGAATGGAGCGGACATAACGTGTCCGATTAAGGGAAAGAATGCCCTGAAGGCAAGAGAAAGGATGCCTCGGAGGCAAGGGAGAGAAGAGAGAAAATTGGTTTGTGTCTTTTAGATGTAATTCCATGATGAACAAAACCCAATACAAGGCTTCGCATCACTTCCTTACTTTTTTTAGGTCTGAGCCTTTATTAAGTGTTTTAAGATGTTTTTGATTGGTGATTTTAAGGGGAATTAATCTGCGAGTTGAATCACATAAGAGTGCATAATGGTAGAGAAACAGATTAGGGAATGAATCCCACTCATTTCTCTACATAGTGATCGAGAAACAGATTAGGGAATGGATCCCACTCATTTCTCTCCCACTAAGTGTTTGAGAAACAGATTAGGGAATAAATCCCACTCATTTCTCTCCCACTTTTAGTGAAGTGTGATTCGCCTCTTCCTTTATTAAATGTCTTAAAGTTGAAAAGAAAAGGGAAAGAAAAACTAGCCTAATATGAATAACTAGCCTAAGTGTTTAAAAGGGAATTTCTAGATCCTAATGTTATCATGGTTTCTACCTAAAGTTAGGAATTAAAGAGACATGAAAATAAAGTCACATTAGCAGCAAAAATTGAGAATGACACAATGGTACAAAATCACACATAAGCATGAAATATCGAGTCAAAATATAGCACAACATTGATTAAAAGGACTATTATATCTATGATTTTTATATGAGAAAAACAAGAATTCTAATCAAGCAAAAGAATTAAAATAAAAGCCTAAACTAATATTTTTTTATGTACATTTTTTATATGTCAACAATTGTATTAAAAGTCTAAAAACAAAAAGAAAAGTCAGCATTTTTATTACTAAAAGAAAATGATAAAAAACTAACTAAAATCTCTTAATTAAGAAGGAGACAGGGGGTGTCAATTGATTTTATGGTGGTGATAAGCAGTAGGGGCGCAGGCCCAGAGCTTGGCCCAAGGTGATTATTGTTACAAGTTTTGTTATAGCAAAAAAAAAGAGCATGGGCCAAAGGGGTGTGAATAGCGTAGCAGGCCCAAGATTGTTATTGTTGAAAGGCTTTCAGCCAAAAGAAGGTGATAACAGGCCTCAGGAGAGGTGTACAAAGCAAATTCGTATAGCCCAAGATCCAAGTTGATTATCCAGATTATTATCTTATTCAAATAGAACTCTGGTAAATGTTCAATTAGCTCTTAATTAATTGCAATTAAATTGATTAAAAACGGAATAATTAATTAAATAAAATAAAAAGGAAAATGGAGATTGGGAAATAGGGCACATGTGCCGTTTCAACTCCTCAAACATGAAAACTCGATCTCTCTCCCTCGTTACTCTCACTCTCGCCAGATATCGCCTCCGCCGGCGGTGGAGGTCGAAACGTCCCAAATTAACGGCTACCACCATAAATCAAACTTTCTCAATTCCCCCTCTCCAAACCTTCCACTCAGAAAACCCTAAAGCCGATCGGAAACGAAATTAAGCGCGAACAACTACGAATCACAGAGCAAGGCCATGGGGGAAATATTCTTGGAGCCTTGCTCCTTACAACAGTATCAAGAATCAGCGAAGAAGATGAAGAGTGAAGGTTCATAGAACTTACCTGAAGTGAGAGTCACGGTGGCACCACTGGCGAAATAAACGCGAGGAAAACTTCACGTTAGGTATGCTCGCTTGCTCTACTCCTTCTTGCACTATCTTCTTCTTCTCTCAGATCCTGAATTTTTTTCTTGCGTTCTTATGTGATGTCGTTTTATTCTGATTATGTGAGTTGTTGCGTTGAGCAGTGTTATTGATTTTTCTATGAAGGAGATTGTTGGTATGTGAGATATTGCTGATGAATACTGAGTTGGTGCTGGTATAGATGAAAGCTTTGCATCGATGGAAGAACAAAGGTTGGAAGAGCTGTGGGGATGATTGAAACTGGTTGCGGATGGAGGATGAGTATTGTTACAGGTTAAGGTTGAAGGAGGTTGGAGAGTTGAATTCAGAGGTTGGAGAATGGAAGCAGAGAAATGGTGGAGTGGAGATGATGATGATGATGATGAGTGAAGCAGAGAAATGGTGGCAAAGGTATGGAAATGGTGGAGATTGAAGATGTGTGAAAGTGGTGAGTGAAGAATGGTTGAATGTGAAGTGTGGATGAAGAATGATTATGGTGTGAAGGTGATGATTGGAGGTTACAGAGAGAAAAAGAGTGAGTGATGGTTGAGAAGGTGAAGAAGAATGGAGTGAAGGTGAAAAATGGTGGAGGTGATGATGGGTGAAAGTGAAGAGAGCCCCTGAAGAATGGATCGATGCTTGATTATATATGGCTTTCTCAGGTAAATTCTTCTTCTGATTTTCTGTTAACCGATTCTGTTATGACCTGTTTCCCTTTTCTTCTTTGCATTCTGTTGGTGAAATGTTATACGATTCTGTTAGGGTTAGTTGAAATTCTGTTATGATGGATAGGAAGTTACAACTGATTCTGTTATATGTAGTTAGGTGGTTAGAAGTGAGTAAGAAGTGGAAATGTTAGTTATACAACTCTGTTAATAAGTTATAACTGACAGTTAGTTAGTTAGGTTGATTGAGTTTGGTAGTTAGAAATAGGGTAGTGAATTGGAATGTATACGTGTGTATGTCTGCTAATTGATTGGTTATGAAATTGGTTTAAAAGGTATAACTGTTATGAATGGTAAGTTAGTGGGTTTGGTTTGTCACGTGGATTGATATGTTTATTTTTTTGTTTAATGCAGGAATGTAGCAAGTATATGGCATTGGGTTATAACATAGGTAAACTCGTGTGAAGATGAAGGAAATGAAAGTCCAGATATTAAAGCCTCTGATTGTGAAATGGAAGAATTTTCATAAAAGTCTGAACCGGTTTCGTCATGACAGTTTGAGATTACAACAGGATGAGTCTAGGCGCATGGTTTCATTTGGATGTGAAGAACCAGAACTTTTAATATAATTAGATGTGTAATGTTGTAGTGATATGTAGATGGAATTGATGTGTAACAGGATAATGTAAAGGATCTTTTTTTTTTGTAATTTAATGAACACGGGTTGAGTAATGAACACATAATGATGATGTGTGGATGAAGTAGAAGCAGTGATGAATCCTGATGAACTTTTGAGATCAACTTTACCTTAAATCAAACCTTGTATGCACTCCAAACATCAATTTACTTTAAGTATCATGCTATATCATTAGTGTCCTTTTCTCGATTGTACCACGATAAAAGTCTCATAAGTTAACAAAAATAAATCTTGAATCGATCACTTTGAAGAGATAGAGACAAAGAATACCATGCCACAATATCTTGTAATCTAAACCTCAGTTGATTAGAGAATATGCCACGAATCGTCTTAAGGACTCTTCGTACAAAGGTTTGTTAATTCGGTGAAAAAGTATTTGAATCAAAATTCTAACCTCCCCCATCATGATTAGCAAAGAAAAAGCTCGAATCTCTATTGAGGCACAGTAAAATCCCAACTCTTCGATGTCTTTGATCCCCATTCCCGATTTATTGATTAATGATGCATGTCATGTTAGATGTCCTAATGGAATGTATGCAGATGAAATGTGAAGATTAAGCTAGTTAGAAATAAAATTAGGAGGGCAAATTTTGGGGTGCAACACTAGGGAATGTGGTAATGAAGCCTACTAGTATGACACTACAATTGGCCGACAAGTCCATCACTTCACCTTATGGAGTGATTCAGGATCTGCTAGTTAAAGTAGACAAATTCTTCTTCCCGGTGGACTTTGTGGTAGTGGACATGGAAGAAGGTCATGAGGTACCAGTAATTCTAGGAAGGCCATTCATGAAAACATCCCGAATGATGATTGATCTTGATGCTGGAATCATGAAAATAAGGGTGCAAGATGAAGAGGTAAAATTTACTCTGTTCAAGGCCAAGAAGCATTTTAAGAACAAGAGTGATGTTTTCCAAATCGATGCAACTGAGGGAGCAACTAAAGAAGATAAAACCCATCCTCCGGGACACTATCAAGTTGGACAAAAGGTGCTCCTATACAACTCAAAACCAAGATGTCTCCTAGGTAAAGCAACACAAAGGTGGTCTGGACCATTTATAGTAAAAGAGATATGTAACCATGGAGCCATTATAGTAGAGAATCCGCAGACAACAGAAAGGAGAATTGTTAATGGGAAAAGGTTAAAAGTTTACTTCGAGGGAGTGGAGCAAAGTACACCACACCTAAAATCTTGAAAGCATGCCTCGTCGAGCTTGAACGACGTTAAACAAAGCGCTTGTTGGAAGGCAATCCAACGTGGTAAGAAAATTTTAGTTTTTCAGCAATTTTTATTTCTTTATTGTATCATCAAATCACAATGGCAAAAAGGAAGGGGGCAAACAAAAGAAAATTTTAAAATTGAAAACCGGCGCGTCGCGCTAGTTAAAGAACGCGCCGCGAGCCCAAACAGAAGGTTCTGCATCCCTCGCCAATAAGGACCGAGGCGCGACAGTGCGTCTTTTAGTTTTTTTAAAACTCAGAAATAGGGTTTTAATAAACCCCACTTCATTTGTTTGCCCCACACCGAGCAGCCACACTTCTCCAGCGAGCCTCAAACCAAAAATTTCTCAAATTTTCTTCATTCTCATCATCTGCATCTCATTCTCATCACAACTCAAGGTATGTATCTACTTTTTTGCTTTTCAAATTCATAAGAGAGGGGTGTTGAAACCCTAAGAATGGGTAATTAGATCTAGGCTCTTGAATGACCAAAATCTGGAAAAACCCTAGGTTAGAAGACGAATTGAAGTACTATGGTTATGGTAAAAACTATCAAGTTAGTTGTGTGTGGATGCCCCTATGCACCACCATGACTGGCTGAAAATTTCGCACACAGTCGCGCCGTGCCACGGATTCGCGAGCCGCGACTGTGTTAAAATTTTTTGCAAATTCTTTGTGTACATTGTATAATGTTGTGTGTGGGTGCTGTTATATTTTTCTGTGCAGATGCAACCAGCCAGGAGAGGTCGCACAAAGTCCACAAGTGTCGGTCCTCGTGGTGCCTATCCTCGAGAACCCATTGTCCGACGCTTCTTAGGACCTGCCCAGAAAGAGAGGTTTACTCAATTGGCCTCTCGCACCATTCTCCCAGAGAAGTTGATTGTCCCGAAACCTGAAAGCGACTACAAAATGCTGGAGTTACTTTAAACACAGGAATTGGGGCCGTGTGTTTGAACCATACACTGAGATCAACATGGATATTGTGAGGGAGTTTTATGCAAACGCTCTCAAACTTACTCTTAAAACTGTTGCCTAAAATTACGAGACGTTTGTTAGGGGTCACACAATCCGCTTTGACCGACAAGCGATCAACGAGTTTTTAGGTAATCCACTGGAGTTACCTGAAGGTGAAAAATGCTATTATAGGCGTCATCTATATGAAGGATCATACAGGTTGGATGATGTGACTAAGAAGATTTACACCAAAGTAAAAGGACCGGTACTTGGAAAGAATGGAGCCCCAATCTACTATCATAGGAAAGATCTAAATGTCGATGCTCGAGCTGTGTTGTCAATCATGAGTTACAACATCCGACCTCGGGCACATGTAACCACGATTCCTATGGATGCAGCTTTGCTGATGAGAGTCCTCATGTCCCGACACTCAGTGGATATAGCTACGACTATGGCACAAGAGCTAAGGAGAGCAGCTCTGAGTGATACTGAGCATGGGATTAATGACAGATGTGTCCTACTGTTTCCTAGTCTGATTATGGGTTTGTGCCATGCTGAGGGAGTGGATTGTTCTGATAAGGGACATCTACTGATCCACTCCACTATTGATGATGTTTATATTGACAGGTTTTGCAAAACTCCATTTAAGAAGGAACAGCAGGCTGCAGCAACAAGCTCTCAGGAAGGACCGTCTGCTGGACCTCCTCCCACTTTTGATCCGCTGGTAGCACATCACTACTATACCTCCATGTGGGAGGCTAGTCAGTGGTCTCATGTTTTCTTGCATGATGCGATGCAACAACAGTACAGGAACACCATTTATGCCTCTGAGGAGCGTACCTTTCCCACTCGAGAGAGCTATTTCACATATTGTGGATGGCCGGAGTCCGATCCTTTTCCTGTAGGGGGTGGGGCCACGAGTGGAACTGATCAGCAAGGGCAGCCTGAGCAGGAGCATGAGGAGGACAGTTTGTCAGATGATGAGCATCACATGTGGTGATCGTGAGGAATGAGAGATTATTATGGATTTCTTGCCTTTTGTTATTATTGTCTGATGATATTTTTAATTCCTGTCATTTAGTAATTGTCTTGGTTTGTGAATCTAAGGTGGCATTTTTGTCACCATGACTCAGTTTAGTTTTAATATTTATGTTTGAATGATTTTATTTTATTTATGTTGTCCCCAATTTAGAAAGAGTACTACCACAACAAAAAGAAAAGCTCAAGTGAAGAGTAATGAAAGTACCAACAATGGAGCAACATGTATGAAAGTGGTAGTTGTCGCACGCTCGCGAAAAATGAACAGAGTCGCCACCAATATATTTATCCCATAAGGGAAAGGAATATCAGAAAACCTAACAAAGGAAGGAACAGGGTCTTGCGACCAGAGAATCAAGGTACGGGAGTCGGTTACGCAAGGGGAAGGTATTAGCACCCCTCGCGCCCATCGTACTCGATGGTATCCACCTATGTTTGTTTCTATCTAAAGGGTGTGTGACTATGTCTATGTCTAAATGCGAATGAATGCAAAATGTAGGGAAAATAAAGAATTGTACTCGCACGGGCCCTACCCCGCTGCCTACGTATCCTTTTCAGGAATCAGAGTTACCGTAGCTCGGCTCACGATTTTCTGTTTGTTTTTGTGTTTTTTAGTTGGGCGGAGTTAACGCTCGCGCTCTTGCATAAGGGACAGCCTAGGATGCAATGGAGCGGAGATAACGGTGCCCTTAGGCAAAAGAAATGATTGGTTTGTGTCTTTTAGGGTAGATGAGTGATGAACAGTTCCCAATACCGGGCCACTCACCACTTTCTCTACTTTGCTTTAGTCTGAACCATTGTTAGGTGTTTTAAAGTGTTTTTGGTTGTGTATTTTTTAAGGGAATTTACTCTGCGATTCGAATCACATAAAATGTATAATGATCGAGAAGCAGATTAGGGAATGAATCCCACTCACTTCCATCCCATTATATAATGTTTGAGAAACAGATTAGAGAATGAATCTCACTCATTTCTCTCCCATTAATTAATGTTTGAGAAACAGATTAGGGAATGAATCCCACTCGTTTCTCTCCCATTAAGTAGTGACCGAGAAACAGATTAGGGAATGAATCCCACTCGTTTCTATGCCACTAAGCGATTGAGAAATAGATTAGGGAATGACTCCCACTCATTTCTCTATCACTTTCTTAATGTGATTCACATCTTCCTTTTATTAAGTATTTTAAAGAGGTTGAAAAGAAAAAGAATGCAAACGGGAACTAATCTTAAATTCTAGTCTAAGTTATTCTAATTCCTATTGTTAACATGGGATAGATTCTAAAAGAAGCATACAAGCGGTATTAACAACATAGGCCAAAAATATGGCCAAAAACAAGTAATAAAGTCACACAACAATTATACAAAAATAACATGGAACTAGCACAAAACAATTCAAGCATTAGTACAAAAACGAAACTAAAAAAAACTACCATTTTTATGGGTTTTATAAAAGAACTTTAAATGTCAAAATTAACCTAAGAGAATCTACTATTTTTTATAAGCTTTTTATGGGGGATTCCTAATTCAAGTCTAAATTGCACTTAAAGAACCTACATTCTAATAAGCCTAAACTAATGTTTTTATGTGTCCCTTTTTGCGTCAAAAATCATGGTAAAGTCTCAAAGTAATAGTAGAAAAATTAGCATTTAATCATTAAAAGAAATAACAAGAAAAACTAATTAAACTAAAATTTGAATTAAAAGATAAAGGGAAACAGGGGTGCAAATTGGATATGCTGGTGTGAAGAGCAAAGGGGCGCAGGCCCTCTGGTATTGGCCCAAAAGGCATTGTTTCAGATTTTTGTTTAGCTAAAAATGGTGCAGCAGGCCACAAAGGGGGGTGCGTTCAGCAACGTGGCCCAAACGTTTTTTGTTTTTTTATTTTCAGATTTATTAAGAGTAAAAAGGGAATTAACATTCAATTAATAAAATAAAAAAAAAATTGAGAATTGGGAATTAGGTTTACTTGTTGAGACTATTGGACTCCTCAGACTCTCTTCCTCTCCCGTAACGGCGCGACGGCCTCTCAACTCCGATCGTCTCCCTCTCTCATCTCCGCCGTGACAACAAACAGCAGAACAAACTCCTCACTCGTCTCATGTCTCCGTTTCTCCATCTCAGCTTCGCTCTCTCACCGACTCGATTTGACGAAGGCGATCTAGTGCTTCTCTGACTTCGTGACGATGGTGATTTGCTATCTCAGATGAATCTCATAGTTGATGGTGTTTTGAAGACGCAACGATTATTGTGATGCGATGAAGTCGTCGATGAAGATGATGATACCTCTGATGCGTGTCGAAAACGAAGACGACGATAAGATAAGGTTTGTGATGAAGGTTCAGGGAGATGGATGGCGCGTTGCAGAGTGAATGAAAGTGCGTTGAAGATGATGCTGAGATGAATAATGATGTTCTCGGAGGTCGATTGATGATGATGAACGATACTGAGGCGTGGAGTCGAAGAGAATCGAATTGAAGATGATTCTTTGCGTTTATCCCTAGAGATTCAGAGTGTGAAGATTGGTTTATGGAGTAGTATGAAGTTCAGTTCCGAGGGGGAGGAAGAGCATTGAATCGGGAAGTTTGTTACGTTCTTCTTCAGGTTTTGTTACCACTCTCCTTTCTTCTCTTATCATTCTTTTTCTCTGAAGTTTTCCTTTGCCCCCAATTTCTGTTATAACTCTTTTTTTTGTTATTTCTGAATTCAGAGAGTGAGAGGATGACGAGAGATGAAGATGGTGGAAGGATTGAATGAAGAACGGTTGAAGAAAATGAAGATGAGAAGAAGAGAATTGGATGATAGTGATGGTGATGAATGAAGGTCTAGAGAGAGAATGGTGACTGGATCGAGAGAAGTAGACCTCAATGTGGAGGAGGGAAGTCCTGATTTATAGCAACTGCAGGTTGGTTTTCTCTTTACCTTTTTTCCGAACTCTTCTCCTCTTTCTCTGTTGAATCAATCTGTTCGGTTCCAATTAGCAGTCAAGGATTTTATTATGGGATGAAGGGTGAGATTGAGAGGTTAGTTTCTTCTGGATTTTTCTGTTATGCCGTTAACTGAATTCTGTTAGCTGTTATAATTCTGTTAGAAATCGGTTAGATGGAAAATGTTAGTTACAAAATGATAGGTTGGTTAGCTAGTTAGTTATGAATTGGTTATTTCTGTTAGGGAAGTTATGAGACTGTTTTGGCTTTGGGTTAAAGGGATTAGTTTGTAACTGTTGACTCTGTTATAGCTATACGTTTGTAACTGTTTCAGGTAGTTAGAAGGTGATTCAAGTTAGTTATAGGTGAGATGAAAATTCTGTTATGGTTGGAAAATCTGTTATGTGGGTATCTATGTATAATGATAGGTTATGTGCAGTAAGTTGGGTAATTGGGTTAGAAACAGTCAGGGATTAAAGGATATGTATGTGGCTGTTTTGTTTTTGATTTGCAGTAGGTGCTTCTGGTTTTGTAGGTCTTTTCATGTATGCAGTTAACACATTAACAGGTTATCTTGTTTTGCTGTTAGGAGAGGATGGGGAAGTGTAGTTTCTGAAACTGGGTTGATTCGAATGTACTGAATGTTGGCTGAATGTATTGGCCGGGTTTTGTCTTGGTTTGAACTGTTAGTTTTGTCTCAGAATTTTTGTTAGAATTTTGTTATGAAGCTCCTCCAATCATCTTGAGTTTTCTTCTGTCTGGATGCGATTTGCAGGGCTGATTTTGATGGTGTATGATGCTGAAAGTGACGTAATGTATTGTTTGGATTTTGAAACTGGATGTGTATGCACAGGTTCAATGATGGGGCTGTTTTAATTTCCTGTTAGAAGTTAGACTGAATGTTGTGAACTGATGTGATTCGACTCTGCAGGTTTATGGAATTGGCATGATTCGGGAGCATGGTTATGGTTTGAAGACTCGAGAAAGAGACCACCGGGTAGACATCATGGAAACTGGCGGAGCAAAGCTTGAAAGATCGGAGTCATGATGAAGCTTTAGAGAAAACTAAACTTTATGATGTAATAATTTGATTTTTGTAGTATGTAATGGTACTGAGATAGGAGTGGAATGGTGGAATATATCTTTGGTGTGATGGCAGGGACATGTATTTGGAATGGACTTTTGGTAATATTTGTAATGAATATTTTTTGTATTGAATAGAGACATGGGCTTTGGCTTATTTGAATGATGAATTTGTTTGAATGGTGTAATGTAATATACTTGAACTTGTGATGAATTTGTGATGGATTTGTTTGAATGGGAGTAATGAAAATGGCTCTTTTTTGTAATTTTGCAAATGAACTTTGAATGGTGTAAAAGATATTTGAATGACGAATTTGTGCACACAGAAATTGGGCTTTTGTAATGAATTCATGTAAAGAAACTTTGAAAGAAGTTTGGTCTTGGATTTTGAATACAACCCGTGGATGAAACTTTGAGTGAATTATCTTGACTTGACGGATGAAATCAATGAAAAGCCTTAAATAACATTGTATTCCCATTTCAAATTTTGCATAGCAAACCTGAATTCAACCTCCGACACGATTCCCTTTGCATCCCAATCAACAAATCAATGAGATAAATGATAAAGCTTCGATCACAAGCGATCCACGACCTCATTTCTTGCATCGTGTATCCAGTATTTTAGCTTGAATTAAGTTCTCAATGAACAAAATCCCTTGAACAAAATTTGAATAATAAGGTCAATTAAATCATCAGATTCATCCTCAAATCACCGTGACCTTAATTCATTCTTAATCCCTCAATTCAAACCAAACCACCAACCAATTATGCATAGTGGCGCCTCGAACACAATGAACCCGCAAGTCTAATTCTCACGCCATGACATGCATTGTACTTCAATCTGACATAACAACAATTCTTTGAGGAATTCTTAAGGGAGATAAGAATTGGAGCACATAAGAACACCTCAACCTGAGAACCACTGAATCTCAGTTGAATTAACGATTGTAGCCACTGCGCATAAGGACCATAGTCCTCTTGTCCTTGATGAATCTTCATAGAGAAAAACCTTGTAGCTTTAGAAGAAAGAAATCCATCATGAACGACCATACAAAAACCATAGCTTCCAAGATCCTCGATCCAATGCAAAGTTATTTGATTAATGAATGTGTGAATGTTAGATGACCTAATGGAAATATGTACATGAGATTGTGAAGTGCATAAGTCTAAGCCAGATAACACTAAAAGGGGTAGGACAAATTTGGGGTATGACAGCTGCCCCTATTTAATCATCTTAGACCTGAAGGTGAGATTGGCGCCAGCCTTTCGAACATTCGAGGTGGAAGAAGATTAAATATCACAGTACCAGAAATTTGTCCTGAAAAGATGGTATGAATGCTATCCTTATTTTTATTTTGATATCTGCTGGGGAAAGAGAATTCTTGTTTTTCTGGTGGAGAAATATACAGTGGGTAATGGGTTTGAATGGAGATAGCTTATAACGTGGTAGCGGTGCCGACACGGGGTTTTCAAAGAAAATGGTTGTATGAAACAATGATCAAAAGAAAAAGACCTCGTGCGATTTACGACTCAACGACAGGACTGAAAGGAATAAGATCTCGTACGATCTATGACTCAACATCGACTCAACATCAGGAGAAGACCTAAGCATGATCTTCAGGACTGAAAGAATAAGATCTCTTACGATCTATGACTCAACATCGACTCGACATCAGGAAAGGATCTCGTACGATCTTCAGGACTGAAAGAATAAGATCTCTTACGATCTATGACTCAACATCGACTCGACATCAGGAAAGGATCTCGTACGATCTTCAGGACTGAAAGAATAAGATCTTTTACGATCTATGACTCAACATCGACTCGACATCAGGAAAGGATCTCGTACGATCTCCAGGACTGAAAGAATAAGATCTTTTACGATCTATGACTCAACATCGACTCAACATCAGGAGAAGACCTAAGCATGATCTTCAGGACTGAAAGAATAAGATCTCTTACGATCTATGACTCCACATCGACTCGACATCAGGAAAGGATCTCGTACGATCTTCAGGACTGAAAGAATAAGATCTCTTACGATCTATGACTCAACATCGACTCGACATCAGGAAAGGATCTCGTACGATCTTCAGGACTGAAAGAATAAGATCTTTTACGATCTATGACTCAACATCGACTCAACATCAGGAGAAGACCTAAGCATGATCTTCAGGACTGAAAGAATAAGATCTCTTACGATCTATGACTCAACATCGACTCGACATCAGGAAAGGATCTCGTACGATCTTCAGGACTGAAAGAATAAGATCTTTTACGATCTATGACTCAACATCGACTCGACATCAGGAAAGGATCTCGTACGATCTTCAGGACCGAAAGAATAAGATCTCTTACGATCTATGACTCAACATCGACTCGACACCAGGAGAAGACCTAAGCATGATCTTCAGGACTGAAAGAATAAGATCTTTTACGATTTATGACTCAACATCGACTCGGCACCAGGAGACAAAAGAAGACATTGTGTCAGACACTCATCAGAGATTGAAGATACCTCGCATCGGCACCGTGGTTGGAAGAGATTTGAAATGTAGTAGCAGATATCAATCGGAATTTGTAAGGACAACTTTTTGTGTGGGGATGTATTATTGTCTTGACTGGGTGCGGATTTGTATTATCTGGCTTATGCTTTGTTATGCATGTTTGAATTTTTCTGTGGCGTAATGCTCCATTTTGATGGATATGCTACGCTTTTGAGGATGCAATGTTGTATGTAGTGAACGCTATATGCAGAGTGCCAAATAAAGGCATTAGTGAGGGAAACACCAGGGAGAATCCCCTTAATGTTAAGGACCATGTGGAGGTGCCAATAGATATTGGACTTTGATTTGTAAGATGCGCTTTTTCTTTGACTTGAAGAATGATTTCTGACTTCTCACCATGTGCCACTGCTCGGGGGATTTTCAGTTTGAGGAGATTCCCTCGATTCACCATGTTGGGAATAAACTCCTATGCTTGAGGAATGGAACAAAATCTCGGGAGAAATAAAATCCATGCTTGGGGAGAGACCAAGGTTCTAGGAGAAATAAACTCCTATTAGGGAGAGGACAATAAAACTCAGAAGATCGTGCCCCAAGTTTCATGACCCATGAAGGAACTTGCCCCAGTGGATCTTTGGAGAGATTTGTCAAATCTCGACGTAACTGCCCCAGATTGGTTGAATTTGAGAGAGATTCCTCGACATGATTGCCCCAGATTGATCAAGGCTTGAAGAGATTTATCGACATGATTTCCCCAGATATGCCGAATTTGAGAGGTCAAACCTCGGCTTAATTGCCCCTGATTAGGTACATCTTACTAGAATCCTCAAGCTTTCCTTGTTTTGATGCCAAACAAACATGGGAACAACTTTACCACACTCAACGGAGTCTTCAAGGTAATCAAAGAAAGCATTAAGTGTTCATGCCCAACGGAGTTCTTTTAGAGGAACTGCCCCTTGATGGTCAGCATTTGATATGATTAGCCTTTATTCCTCGGAGTTCTCAAGTCTCTTGTACTTTGACATGATCAAGTTGCTCACTGATTCTCATCCTGAAATTTCTTTGATGTTAAGCACATTTTTGTATGCAAAAGAATGTTAATTCTAAGAATGATGATTCTAATGCAAAGTGTACGTTAGTCTTGAAGGTGTAAAAAACTTTTTATGAAATGAGGTTGTGACCTCTTGTGACCGAATCACTAGTTGACACAACCTCGATTTTTGCATGTGGAAGATAAAGCAAGCATACGATACCAACATGGATATGATTCTCGCTTCATTGGGAGTCATTTAAACGCTATCTCATCGGAGTGCGCTTTCAAAATAAACCCTACTTCAATTAGGACTTTTAAGGGTTGTAACTTGGCCAGGTTCACGGTTTTTTTTAAAAAACAAAGGATTTTTAGGCTCGAAATTATTTGTACCCACCCCCTTCGTGATGTTCTCCATTCCTATGTTCAGTTAACTCGACACGAGTGTTCATCCCTCACAAGGAGTTTGAAATGGTTGAGGAATCAATGAGGTTTTTTGGACATGGCAGTCACTTCATCTTGCATTTTTGGTGTCTGATCACACGACTTTGTTCTTTTGATAAGGATTTTTATTTTGTAATCCTTATTTTTCGCTTCTGCTTTCCCTAACTTTTGCCTGGACAAATTCTCCTGAATTTTATTTTGGAGTCCAGCGGGATGCCCTAACCTTTTTGCCTAAGTCATTTGTTTTCATGTTGTTGACTTAGCGGGCTCTTTTTTTATTTTTTTCTATTCACCTTCTCTTTTTTTTTGAACAAGTCATGTGATCTTGAATCTTTGATTTGCGGGAGGTGATTGTGACTGCCTCGTTCTTTGATTAATGAGGGATAACCATCGTTGTGTCGTCATCTCTTGACCCCTTGATAGGATAAGGATAACCATTGAGGTTTTGACATTCCTCAACCTTTTGAAGGATATCCATTGTTGTATCCTTAGATGCATACCTTTCTGGTGAGTTCTGAACACTCGATCAAGTTAAATGAACACTACCCTGCCCCAAGGTTAAAATAAGGGTTTTTATGATTAGAAAAGAAACTCCTTCTTCAAGGCTCAAAGGGGTTAACGAGGGTCTATCTCCCTTATATCTCCGGTGTTTGGGGATTTGAAATAATGTCTGTACATCCTCAGTAGGGTTTTTATTCAAAAACACATGATTAGAGATTTTGCATTTTTATTTTTTATCATTCTCCCTCAGCTTTTTGCATAAGCAAGCAATTAGTAAAGTTGGTATCGTAATGCCAAAAACATTTTATGAGTGAAAACGAATGGATTGCTTCAAGACAAACATAAACAATGTATTATGATTTTCATTCAGAAATTAACAAGTTTTTACATGTATTGATGCTTAAACACACAAATGAAAAATTACAATGAGAATGCAGTAAGAAACTAAATGGGTGTCGTTGTTGAGGAGACTTGACTCCGTCTGGACTTGTTGAGCTTGAATACTTTCTGCAGTTCCTTCCAAACACTTCAGATTACTTCAAAAAGAGAACTCCAACAAAGTCACCCAAGAGTTGTAAACTTTTGCCTTGCTTTAGGGATTCGAGCAATGCGAGTGATGCAATGCTCAAGATAAGAGTATGTCTTGCTTATCCCTCGTGCGGGAGCCCCAAGCATAGTTGCTAGAGTAGTAATCGCCATCATAAACGGGAAGAATCTTGTATGATCATCAACTCAAGAGAGCTACTTGTGGTGAAGAAGACCCAATACTAGAATCTTAACCAATTGTGATTCCAACAAACAAGGAAACGAATGAGCACAAGGCAATAGAATCACATCAATTTGTTTCTCATGTTCTTCTTGTCTCTGTTAACAAACGGTGGCCACCGAGAAGGAGATCTTGAGAAAAGGCAACTGATATATGAAGTAGAACCTTGAGAATGAGAAGCATTGTGAAGAACACTGTTGATTATCACATGGAAGAAGATTCTTACGAAGTCACCCAGGAATTCGTAATGCTTTTAGGGATTTGAGCAATGCAAATGACGCAAAGCTCAAGATAGACCAGGTCTTGCTTATCCCTCGATCGGGAGCCCCAAGCATATTTATTGAAGAAGTATTTGCCATCAAACATGGAGGGACCTTGCGTAGTCACCAAACTTAGAGAAGGTATTCGTTGCAAAGAGAACTCAAACACCAACTGAAACACCAACCCCCACGGATACAACTGAGCATAAGAACCTTGAGAATGAGAGATGCTTCTACAAAACATTCTTGATTACTTTTTGAAAAAGATTCTGACAAAGTTGCTCGAGAATTTGTGGTGTTTTCATTATTATCATACCAACGAGTTCAAACAAGGAAGCAACTTTCTACAAAACAGGAAATACTTGAAATGAGAACACAGAAAGGAAATGATGATTGCCATAGTTGAGGAGACTTGACTCCTTCTGGGCTTATTTCTATTTGTGACACTCCATGGAATACGGACATTCACTTGGGCACGGGCATTCCGTTCACCCACATGTTTCCTCCTTGAAGGGTTATATGTCTCTCGTCGATCAATTGTTGCACCTTGGCTTTGAAAGCGTTGCAGTCCTCAGTTGAGTGCCCTGCCGATCCAGCGTGGTACCTACATTGCACATTAGGGTCATGCCCAGGTGGAAACGGGCGTGGTGGAGGTTTCAGAGATTTGGGGACCACCAATGAGCTTTGCACTAGATATGGCAGAAGTTTAGTGTATGTCATAGGAATCTGGTCCAGAGGAGCATTTCTTCGCCCCAAATTACTTCTAGGTGGGTATTCATTCGGATGACCTTGTTGATGATTCTGTTCGGGTGTCTTCCTCTTTTGATCTGGCTGTGAAACAAATGGAGACTGATGAGGTGGGAAACCTGGAACCCAAGATGGTGCATTATGCTTCTGATTTGAAGTAGATCTGACATAGAAGTATGAATCAACCTTTTCTTCTACCGCAGTTGGAACCCCATTTCCTTGAACAAACATACCCTCGGGGGTGAACAAAATCACTTTTGAATCAATGAGATCTTGAATTTGCTGCTTCAGCGCCCTACAATTCTCAATATCATGACCAGGTGCCCCAGAATGGAACTCACATCTAGCATTGGCATCAAAGGTGGGGGGAAGCTTTTCAGGCATAGCCAATTCTCGTAGCTCAACCAACTGAAGCTCCAGCAAACGGGGAAGTAACTGAGCGTAAGGCATCGGGATAGGATTGAGAATTCTCTGAGGTTTCTTAGGCTTTTTCCCACACATTTGGCCTCCTTGAAGAACAAATTGGCATGGAGGTAATGGCACATGGGGTTGAGGAGGAACTTCCCGAGGTATTCCATGAGTGGGAAGGGATCCTACTGAAGAGAAGGGATCAACAACTTCTGTTGCAGCAGTAGGAACAACATCCCCTTCCTTTCTTAGTACTGTTTTCAGAACTTCCATGACCAAGCTCAATTGGGTCTTCAACTGACTATTCTCCTCCTTTAGTGCCTCCTGATTACGGACCAAGTCTCGCATCTCCAACATAAGATGACCCATTTGTTCCTTCATCTCATCCATTTCCTCACGGAGTTGTTCCATAGTTGATCTTGGAGTTGTGGCAGTGAGAAGTCAAATCTGTTGTTGATCTTGAAATCTGGATAGAAATGGTCCCATAAGTCTTTGAAAGAACCATGAAATGCATGATAGTATGAATGCATGTTTCATTTATGAGAGATCCTAAAGTCTTTTCACACACTTTCATTCTTCTTTTTTTGAATTAAAGCTTCCTTTTTTTGTATAGAATATCTTTTCTTTTCTTTTTTTGCTTTTCTATTTCCTTTTCTTTTACATATCTTTTCTTTTCTTTTCTTTTCTCTTTTTGCTTTGGAAATAGACTTTAGGATCTCTCATAAATGGAGTGGACAAAGCAATGATGTTATGCAATGCAAAAGCATGGGATCCACGGTCCATATAATCTTAGTAACCACTGTACAATCCTCTGAATAACTGATACAGGTCAAATGTCACAGGATCAAAGGTCCGACACCTTTTTGAATACCAGGAAAACCAATAGTCACCAACGGAACAGAATAGTCACCAACGGTACCTGTCATGTATATCCCACCCCACTCACAGGTGAATCTAGGTCAAGGTAGGTCAATGGCTTCCAGCGTTATCAGTTCTCCTGAAACACCATCATTGTCGCAAATACATGCCAACAACGGTATCTCATTTGAACCTCGACTGGTCGTGGGTCTCATGATCGCAATCAACAGAACCTGACATTCTGTTGGCGTCATGACTATCCACTCTATCCTAGGTATCCTATGTGTCACTCTGGCCTGGGTATTGGGCCTTTTACCTCATAAAACATCCCACCCAACCTGCAAAACAGAACAGAAGACCCCAAGGAACACAGAATATAATCCATATGCATGATGTGCAAACAGAAATAAACATGATATGCAAGCAGAAAAGTAAACATGCAAACATATATACAAGGTATAGACATAAAAACAAATAAACACCCAGTAAATAAACAAACAAACGCAGGCTAGGATCGACTCACTAAGGATGGACCAGCAACAGGTCTAGCAACATCCCCAGCAGAGTCGCCAGCTGTCGCACGCTCGCGAAAAATGAACAGAGTCGCCACCAATATATTTATCCCATAAGGGAAAGGAATATCAGAAAACCTAACAAAGGAAGGAACAGGGTCTTGCGACCAGAGAATCAAGGTACGGGAGTCGGTTACGCAAGGGGAAGGTATTAGCACCCCTCGCGCCCATCGTACTCGATGGTATCCACCTATGTTTGTTTCTATCTAAAGGGTGTGTGACTATGTCTATGTCTAAATGCGAATGAATGCAAAATGTAGGGAAAATAAAGAATTGTACTCGCACGGGCCCTACCCCGCTGCCTACGTATCCTTTTCAGGAATCAGAGTTATCGTAGCTCGGCTCACGATTTTCTGTTTGTTTTTGTGTTTTTTAGTTGGGCGGAGTTAACGCTCGCGCTCTTGCATAAGGGACAGCCTAGGATGCAATGGAGCGGAGATAACGGTGCCCTTAGGCAAAAGAAATGATTGGTTTGTGTCTTTTAGGGTAGATGAGTGATGAACAGTTCCCAATACCGGGCCACTCACCACTTTCTCTACTTTGCTTTAGTCTGAACCATTGTTAGGTGTTTTAAAGTGTTTTTGGTTGTGTATTTTTTAAGGGAATTTACTCTGCGATTCGAATCACATAAAATGTATAATGATCGAGAAGCAGATTAGGGAATGAATCCCACTCACTTCCATCCCATTATATAATGTTTGAGAAACAGATTAGAGAATGAATCTCACTCATTTCTCTCCCATTAATTAATGTTTGAGAAACAGATTAGGGAATGAATCCCACTCGTTTCTCTCCCATTAAGTAGTGACCGAGAAACAGATTAGGGAATGAATCCCACTCGTTTCTATGCCACTAAGCGATTGAGAAATAGATTAGGGAATGACTCCCACTCATTTCTCTATCACTTTCTTAATGTGATTCACATCTTCCTTTTATTAAGTATTTTAAAGAGGTTGAAAAGAAAAAGAATGCAAACGGGAACTAATCTTAAATTCTAGTCTAAGTTATTCTAATTCCTATTGTTAACATGGGATAGATTCTAAAAGAAGCATACAAGCGGTATTAACAACATAGGCCAAAAATATGGCCAAAAACAAGTAATAAAGTCACACAACAATTATACAAAAATAACATGGAACTAGCACAAAACAATTCAAGCATTAGTACAAAAACGAAACTAAAAAAAACTACCATTTTTATGGGTTTTATAAAAGAACTTTAAATGTCAAAATTAACCTAAGAGAATCTACTATTTTTTATAAGCTTTTTATGGGGGATTCCTAATTCAAGTCTAAATTGCACTTAAAGAACCTACATTCTAATAAGCCTAAACTAATGTTTTTATGTGTCCTTTTTTGCGTCAAAAATCATGGTAAAGTCTCAAAGTAATAGTAGAAAAATTAGCATTTAATCATTAAAAGAAATAACAAGAAAAACTAATTAAACTAAAATTTGAATTAAAAGATAAAGGGAAACAGGGGTGCAAATTGGATATGCTGGTGTGAAGAGCAAAGGGGCGCAGGCCCTCTGGTATTGGCCCAAAAGGCATTGTTTCAGATTTTTGTTTAGCTAAAAATGGTGCAGCAGGCCACAAAGGGGGGTGCGTTCAACAACGTGGCCCAAACGTTTTTTGTTTTTTTATTTTCAGATTTATTAAGAGTAAAAAGGGAATTAACATTCAATTAATAAAATAAAAAAAAAATTGAGAATTGGGAATTAGGTTTACTTGTTGAGACTATTGGACTCCTCAGACTCTCTTCCTCTCCCGTAACGGCGCGACGGCCTCTCAACTCCGATCGTCTCCCTCTCTCATCTCCGCCGTGACAACAAACAGCAGAACAAACTCCTCACTCGTCTCATGTCTCCGTTTCTCCATCTCAGCTTCGCTCTCTCACCGACTCGATTTGACGAAGGCGATCTAGTGCTTCTCTGACTTCGTGACGATGGTGATTTGCTATCTCAGATGAATCTCATAGTTGATGGTGTTTTGAAGACGCAACGATTATTGCGATGCGATGAAGTCGTCGATGAAGATGATGATACCTCTGATGCGTGTCGAAAACGAAGACGACGATAAGATAAGGTTTGTGATGAAGGTTCAGGGAGATGGATGGCGCGTTGCAGAGTGAATGAAAGTGCGTTGAAGATGATGCTGAGATGAAGGATGATGTTCTCGGAGGTCGATTGATGATGATGAACGATACTGAGGCGTGGAGTCGAAGAGAATCGAATTGAAGATGATTCTTTGCGTTTATCCCTAGAGATTCAGAGTGTGAAGATTGGTTTATGGAGTAGTATGAAGTTCAGTTCCGAGGGGGAGGAAGAGCATTGAATCGGGAAGTTTGTTACGTTCTTCTTCAGGTTTTGTTACCACTCTCCTTTCTTCTCTTATCATTCTTTTTCTCTGAAGTTTTCCTTTGCCCCCAATTTCTGTTATAACTCTTTTTTTTGTTATTTCTGAATTCAGAGAGTGAGAGGATGACGAGAGATGAAGATGGTGGAAGGATTGAATGAAGAACGGTTGAAGAAAATGAAGATGAGAAGAAGAGAATTGGATGATAGTGATGGTGATGAATGAAGGTCTAGAGAGAGAATGGTGACTGGATCGAGAGAAGTAGACCTCAATGTGGAGGAGGGAAGTCCTGATTTATAGCAACTGCAGGTTGGTTTTCTCTTTACCTTTTTTCCGAACTCTTCTCCTCTTTCTCTGTTGAATCAATCTGTTCGGTTCCAATTAGCAGTCAAGGATTTTATTATGGGATGAAGGGTGAGATTGAGAGGTTAGTTTCTTCTGGATTTTTCTGTTATGCCGTTAACTGAATTCTGTTAGCTGTTATAATTCTGTTAGAAATCGGTTAGATGGAAAATGTTAGTTACAAAATGATAGGTTGGTTAGCTAGTTAGTTATGAATTGGTTATTTCTGTTAGGGAAGTTATGAGACTGTTTTGGCTTTGGGTTAAAGGGATTAGTTTGTAACTGTTGACTCTGTTATAGCTATACGTTTGTAACTGTTTCAGGTAGTTAGAAGGTGATTCAAGTTAGTTATAGGTGAGATGAAAATTCTGTTATGGTTGGAAAATCTGTTATGTGGGTATCTATGTATAATGATAGGTTATGTGCAGTAAGTTGGGTAATTGGGTTAGAAACAGTCAGGGATTAAAGGATATGTATGTGGCTGTTTTGTTTTTGATTTGCAGTAGGTGCTTCTGGTTTTGTAGGTCTTTTCATGTATGCAGTTAACACATTAACAGGTTATCTTGTTTTGCTGTTAGGAGAGGATGGGGAAGTGTAGTTTCTGAAACTGGGTTGATTCGAATGTACTGAATGTTGGCTGAATGTATTGGCCGGGTTTTGTCTTGGTTTGAACTGTTAGTTTTGTCTCAGAATTTTTGTTAGAATTTTGTTATGAAGCTCCTCCAATCATCTTGAGTTTTCTTCTGTCTGGATGCGATTTGCAGGGCTGATTTTGATGGTGTATGATGCTGAAAGTGACGTAATGTATTGTTTGGATTTTGAAACTGGATGTGTATGCACAGGTTCAATGATGGGGCTGTTTTAATTTCCTGTTAGAAGTTAGACTGAATGTTGTGAACTGATGTGATTCGACTCTGCAGGTTTATGGAATTGGCATGATTCGGGAGCATGGTTATGGTTTGAAGACTCGAGAAAGAGACCACCGGGTAGACATCATGGAAACTGGCGGAGCAAAGCTTGAAAGATCGGAGTCATGATGAAGCTTTAGAGAAAACTAAACTTTATGATGTAATAATTTGATTTTTGTAGTATGTAATGGTACTGAGATAGGAGTGGAATGGTGGAATATATCTTTGGTGTGATGGCAGGGACATGTATTTGGAATGGACTTTTGGTAATATTTGTAATGAATATTTTTTGTATTGAATAGAGACATGGGCTTTGGCTTATTTGAATGATGAATTTGTTTGAATGGTGTAATGTAATATACTTGAACTTGTGATGAATTTGTGATGGATTTGTTTGAATGGGAGTAATGAAAATGGCTCTTTTTTGTAATTTTGCAAATGAACTTTGAATGGTGTAAAAGATATTTGAATGACGAATTTGTGCACACAGAAATTGGGCTTTTGTAATGAATTCATGTAAAGAAACTTTGAAAGAAGTTTGGTCTTGGATTTTGAATACAACCCGTGGATGAAACTTTGAGTGAATTATCTTGACTTGACGGATGAAATCAATGAAAAGCCTTAAATAACATTGTATTCCCATTTCAAATTTTGCATAGCAAACCTGAATTCAACCTCCGACACGATTCCCTTTGCATCCCAATCAACAAATCAATGAGATAAATGATAAAGCTTCGATCACAAGCGATCCACGACCTCATTTCTTGCATCGTGTATCCAGTATTTTAGCTTGAATTAAGTTCTCAATGAACAAAATCCCTTGAACAAAATTTGAATAATAAGGTCAATTAAATCATCAGATTCATCCTCAAATCACCGTGACCTTAATTCATTCTTAATCCCTCAATTCAAACCAAACCACCAACCAATTATGCATAGTGGCGCCTCGAACACAATGAACCCGCAAGTCTAATTCTCACGCCATGACATGCATTGTACTTCAATCTGACATAACAACAATTCTTTGAGGAATTCTTAAGGGAGATAAGAATTGGAGCACATAAGAACACCTCAACCTGAGAACCACTGAATCTCAGTTGAATTAACGATTGTAGCCACTGCGCATAAGGACCATAGTCCTCTTGTCCTTGATGAATCTTCATAGAGAAAAACCTTGTAGCTTTAGAAGAAAGAAATCCATCATGAACGACCATACAAAAACCATAGCTTCCAAGATCCTCGATCCAATGCAAAGTTATTTGATTAATGAATGTGTGAATGTTAGATGACCTAATGGAAATATGTACATGAGATTGTGAAGTGCATAAGTCTAAGCCAGATAACACTAAAAGGGGTAGGACAAATTTGGGGTATGACAGTAGTGAGTGAATGTTAAAAAAAATTCAGTTTCCACTTTTTTTTTCAATAAGTAATAAGTCAGGTATGAATTTTCAAACTCAAACTCCTAGTGTGTGCATGAAACATAGGTTGTTAGTAAATACTTGGCAGAAGTTCTTTATGGTACACTATTTTTGATTGAATCGGCTTAGCCTTAACCATTGTGAGGAAAGCTTTCCATTATTTACTATATATGCAGGAGACCATCGATTATTTTGACTTGTTTGTATCATGCTAAACCATTTGTCGCATCGTTTGTGGAAATCTGTGGAAGTGATTTAGGCACTTGTTTGAATCTGAGAGTTCTTTGAGCCGATTCCATCTTAAAATTTATTTCCTTCTGTGAGAGTGTGATCCTTTGCTAACCATTATTTGAGCCTGAGGTCAAGATAAATTTCATCATATGCACCAAGGAAACACCTGGTGAGTTTGATCTCAATGAAAAAAGTTATTTTGGACCATCAACCATAAAATTTGGTAATGTGTTTTCTCTTTCACCTTCATAGAAAGTAAGGGAGCATTCATAGAATCTGAATACAGGTTGATCTCCAAGTTGGGTAGAATCATAACAAAAAGAAGAGTAAGTCTGTAGGTGGTGATTTGCAAAGAACGAAAGAAATTCGTAGCTTGAAAAAAAAAAGAGAAAAAAGAAACAAAAGAAGAACAATGTTTGAAAGTAAACAATTGTTGAAAAAAAAAAGGAATAAGAAAAGCATCGAGCTACGAATGAAAAGATGAAGGATGAGAAAGTTTGAGGTGTAATAGAGAAAAAGAAAGGAGTGTGATTCGGATGCTTCCCTATAATAGGAACAACCCTCGATTATCTTCTTTTCTTTGAATCTAAAACCACATTACAGCCCTGGAAAGACCTTCTGATTCTCAGTTTCCACAGGACTCAACGTGAACAATATGGTAAACGTATGATATGGAATTTTGTTGATTTAATTGCTTGGATGAGTGTTTAACCCCTCTATTATTCATCATACTTTTTGATGAGAGTGATTAGTGCTGATTCAATTACAATTGTGTAGTGTTTTGAACTTCTGGAGGTAATTTTCTTTCAAAATCTGTTTCATGTATGTGTTTTGAGTTTGCAGGGAGATGAGGAGTATCTGATTTGGTTGCTGAATTGAGCAACTTGATAAACCTTTTTGAAAAACTTATGGCATGATTGTTGGTATGTTTTGTTATTTCGTTGAGTTAAGTAATTTTGTTTAGGGACAAACAAAACTCGAAGTTAGGGAGAGTTTGTTAGGAGTGAATTATTGGTGTTTTCATATGTTAAATTAACTACCTTTTGAGCGAAAAGTGAACCTATCTTGTGATTTTTAAGGACTTTATAGTTAGAATTGAACTTTCGAGGTTCAATGTTAATTGTAGAACGACTTGCATCACTTTGGGTGTTAATTGTGCAGATATTGAAGTCAAGAAGCAAAGACGAAGGAAAAAGCAGGCGTAGAAGCTCTAAAGAAGAGGAATCACAAAGAATTGGGCTAAAGAAAGTGGCGAGCCGCGTCAATCATAGGCGAGACGCGCGAGAACCTTCTGACTTGGGTTCGCGCCGCGCCAGCTCGTGTCGCACTGCGGTGATTGCGTTATAAAGATAAAGGGCTATAAATAAAAGCCCTAATCCTCATAAGAAAGAGTACAGACTTTTGGGTGAGCAAAATTAGGAGAGCATTCTGAAGCTGAGAACAACAATTGAAGGTGGATTCTTTACCAATTGAAGACATTCCTTAGATAAAGATGAATTCCTCCATTGATTCTTGTGTGTTCTTCATGTCTATGGAGAGCCAAATTCCTCTTGTTGAGTTTAAGGTAGTAGTTAGCCTATGAATATACAATACCATTGATTAATTCCTATGAACAATTGTTTGAACTTATTATCAATAAGAAACCTTGTTTTTATTTTAAATCATTGTGGAGTCTTTGATCGAAAGAAAAGATTCTAACTTTTTCCCTAGGTTACTATATTGATTCAATCTCAATTTGCAGAGATGGAATTGTGATTGGGTTTTCATAATTGTCGTTCTTTATTACTATTATCGATATTGATATTTGGAGAGATCGAATCTCATAACGGTAGAAGTTTATCTAATTTGATTTGCAGAAATGGAATCATATTTGAGGATAAGTGAAGATAATAATTCAAATGATTGTTCGATTGAGATTTAATTAACAAATTGTATAGGAATAGGTTGATGAACCCTAAAGCTCAACATATCTCTTTAATCGTTAACCAACTTTTAAAATTTGCATTTAAATTATTGTTTAGATTTAATAGCATAGTTATAATCATAAAACAAATCCAACTACTTTTTCTCACTCAAAATAACCAACTATAGAACGGAAGTAATATTAAACCAATCCCTGTGGATACGATATATACCGAAAATATTTACCCACAAATACTTTCAACAAATATCTCAAATATTGATTAATAAAGAAAATGATCACTGGAAAAGGGTTTTCAAAAGAATTATTTCAATGGTGAAGTTTCTTGCTAAACATGATTTAGCCTTTCGTGGTTCTAATGAGAGAATGTACCAAAATAGCAATGGCAATTTTTAGGCTTAATTGAAATGTTCGGTGAATTTGACCCAATTATCCAAGAACAAGTTAGACGTATTACAAATGATAATATTCATGTTCACTTTCTTGGACATAACATCCAAAAAGAGATAATACATTTGCTGGCTTCTGCAATTAAAAATGAAATCATTAGAAAAATCAAACAATCAAAGTATTTTTCAGTGATACTTGATTGTAATCCTGATGTCAATCACCATGAGCAAATGTCTTTGACAATATGATGTGTGAATGTTTCTTCAATTTTCGTAAGTGTTGAGGAATATTTTTTAGGATTTATGAATGTGGATAATACAACTGGCCAAGGGCTTTTTGATGTTTTACAAAATGAATTGAAAAAGCTTGATCTTAACCTATTTGATATGCGAGGACGAGGTTATGATAATGGGTCAAATATGAAAGGAAAACATCAAGGTGTACAAAAAAAATTCTAGACATAAATCCAAGAGCCTTTTATACTCCATGTGGATGTCATAGTCTTAATTTGACGTTGCGTGACTGTAGCGGTGAAATTGGTGAGACTAAAGCCATGGGAAAGACTTAGCTCATTTTGTTTCAAACAGAGTCGCCACCGCGCTTTATTGTTTCCAAAAAGGAATGGGAGAAAGAGCGAATAAATTCTCACAGAAGTTTTTAAAATCAAAACTAATAAACTTATCAGAGATTTGGGTAAGCTGGTTTGTTATACAAGGGGGAGGTTTTAAGCACCCCTCATATCCATGGTACTCCATGGGAACCTCTTTGAAAATGTTATTGTTTTTGTGTATACCTTTTGAAAAAAACATATGTGAATTTGTTGAAAAAGAGTGTGGAGATGGGAAAAGAAGTTTTTAAAAGTGAACTCGATAAGACATCGCATCTTAGGCCTACATACCCCTTTAACAATAGGGAAGTCAGAGCTTTTGTAGTTTCTCTTAAAAGGAAAATAAAAGGGTCAAAGCGGCCAAAATCTTATTGGGTGTTGAGTTTTAACAATACTAAGTACAAAGATAAAAGAGATTGGAAAAGAGATTGAGTACCTTGACAATTTCAGTCAATAGAATTCTCATTCCTTTGGATTTTTCAACAACAACTTAAGCAATCAATACCTCGGAAATCATTTCATGTATGAATGAAGATGATGAATGATGGATGGATAAATATCTCATGCAATATGGTTAGTACATAATGTATATGTACAATAGATAAAGTACCAATGTACAAGGATAAAAAACAACAAGTATATGTACATAAACAAAGACAATGATCAAAGAAACAAGTTATATTGATATGGAAAAGCTAAAGATCAAAGATTCAAATTAGGGTTTTAAAGACAAAAGTTTCACATTCTAATCGCTGCAATGATGCTTATGAGGTTATGTTTTAATCCTTCCTTCCATTCAACTTCTTTTTACAATGCCTACAAACATCCACACGTGTGTCGTCGGTGCTTTTATAAAACCTATCAGTGTTATCAAATGAGACTTGAAAGAAAACTTAAATATAGAAAAGAGGAAGCAATTTTCTTTTCTATTGGCGGTTGTCTTCCATTGTCAGTTGTTGCATGTTGTTAGGCATATTGAAATGCAAATGGGCTTAAAGCCCCCGAAGTAATATTTTGATAATTTATAAAAAAATATTAATGAAAATACTTTAAGATAACGTAAAGCATACAAAATAAAAAAAATATTAATAAAAATAATTTTAAAAAATGTTAAAAATAATAATAATAATAATAATAAATAAAAAAAGTAAAAAATTAAACAAATTACACGTGGCTCTTACAAATTAAATCAAAAATAAAATAAAATTACAGTTGGACTGACAAGTCATTGAAAAATGGAATCTAGGCAGTGTCATACCCCGAAATTTGCCCATCTCATTTCATCTGAAGGGTACAAGAGATTATAGGTCCTCCAAAAGTCAACAAGAAATACCTTTTAGGTCAAAGATCATAACTTGAGCATGGAAGATCCAATCGAGGTGAAAAAACAAAAGGAGGTTTTAAAGGACTCATCAGGCTTTCTAAAAAGTCCTGGAACATGGTTATATGACAAAGATTGAAGGAGATACAAGGCTTAGAAGTTGGTCGATTTTGGAGAAATACATAAAACCCTAACTAAGTGATTTTGGTTTTCTTGACCTATAGGCCCAAGATGTAGATTTCAAACTTGCTTATGGGCTTTATAATGACTTCTAAAAACAATTATTTTATTTTTATAATATTTGTTTTCATTTATTTGAATTTTAATTCATTTAAATACTAATAAATTATATAAATATGAATAAATTATTTTAAACTCAAGATTGATTCAAAAATTAGTTTCAATAGTCTAAATATATCAATTATATGAGTAAAAAAATATATATATAGAAAAGGGTGGAAAATATATTGGATTCAAAAATGGCAAGTTTTGGTGGAGAATTTTTAATCAAAGATCCAAGGCCTTTAAACATGGATTTATCCTTGTTTTGTTGACCTAATATGCTCATATATATTCTTAAAAGAGGCTGCAACCTGGGGGGGACGAAAATTTGGGCCAAAAAGGACTAGGGTTTCAATCTCCAAAATTTCAAGAATAGGTGAGTTTTTATATCTATCTTTCCAAGCAATCTCATGACCAAAGGTTTATTTTATTCGACTCTCCATGTAAGGTAGTGTAAGTAGAGGTGACTTGTAGCATGTGAAGACGTCTATAGCACTCACACCATGATTCATCGTATTCATAGTTTTTTGGTTTCTTTCGTATCCGATATTACACAGCGTTTTAACGTTATATAACCATTTGTATGAGTTTCCGGTGTGTAATAGAGAAGCTTTGCATCGTTGGAGCGGAGTTATAGAGCCGGAATTGCCTTCCACCATTGTTAGGGCAAAGGAGAAGCATGCTTCGGTTCCCATGATATAGACACTTTCAGATCAAAACGAATTCACCATTGAGCTCATAAAACCTTGTTTAGTGGATCTAGGCCCTTTGTATTTCCGTTCACCGCGTGTTTTTGATGTTTTAAATTTGCAGGAATTCGAAGGGTGAAATCTGTAGGTAATATCACATCTAAAGCTGAAGCTAAATCCGAAGGTATGGGGAAGGAGATGATGAACAGTCTCCTTGACCCCTTGACCGTAACGCGTGGACGTTTGGTGAGAGGTTATTGGATGGTCAGCATGATTCAGATTCTCCCCTCTCTCTCTAGGCGCGTGGATGATACTGAGTGGCCAGTCAACATTATTGCGATTCTCTCTCTCTTCTTCATCGGTGGTTCAACACTAAGAGGGGGCCACGATTGACTGCTAGTTTCAAGGTTGGATTGTTTTCTTTTTTTTTATTTAATACCATGCGCTACATTAACAGATAATGATACTAGTATGGATGGTAAGCAAGGGCTTCACGTGACTCAGAGGGAGGGGGTTCGAATCCCAGGTATTGTACCTTCCTCCTATAATTTTTTGTAAAAGGCTATCACATTATTTCCCAAGATCCAGCGTGTTGCTACTGTGCATACTCATGATGCACTCTCACATGTGAGCCATTGGATCGAATCAAGAACACATCCAACGCCCAGAAAGGATGTTGCCCACCATGCACACTCATGACTGCATAACACAGTATAACTGCCAGGTTTTTTTATTATTTATTATTTGTATATTGTAATTGTTTAATCACAAATATATTAATGTGTATATAACTTAATTTTTGAATTAGGATTAAACTAGGGTTTAGGATTAGATGTCTCAATTATTTCGATTATATCGATTTAATTTACTTAATTAATTTTAATTAGTATTAAATCATAAAAACCCTAGAGAGGTGATATTCATTAGGGTTTGCCCGATCCCATTGCCCATTGGGTGAAACAGTAATATTCAATCTAATTTTCTCCTCGAACCGACTATACCTATTAGTCACATTAGACTGAGATAAAAATAATAAAACATTAATTCTTGAACAATTCTCTCCTCGGCCCGACTAAAGCTATTAGTCGCATTAGACGAGAGATAAAAAATACATAAAATCCAAAACACATATAATTTGCTGCCCGCGACGATCAATCTATCGATCTGAGTAACCAGCAATGCTCCTTAATCCGTTAGCTATACTGACCAAATCTATTGGTCATCGCATCTAACGGTGCCATATCAAATCAGGGTTGTACGCCCAAACACTTAAAACACATCAAACCATAAACCACAGATTTTCACCTCTTCAATACTGCGAAACTACGAAGGTAATTCAAAATACCTTTTCAAAACTGCGAAACGGTAATTCAAAATACCGTCAACACATTCATATCAAATTACAAGGCGTACAATCCTGTGCCCGAACTACGTTGACTCTGATTCTCCCTAAGGAGATACGTAGGCACTTGGATAACCAAGGCGAGTCCCCCACCCTAAAATCTCAATTTTTCCCCTATTCACTTCCTTAGCTATAAAACCTAGATATTTTAGCCATTAAACTGTTACCTTAGATTCAAAGCCATAGGAAAGGGTTGAGGGTTCCTAACACCTTCCCTCGACCTGATTATAATAACTTACCCTGAATCTCATAACTACGTAGGGTTTCCTATTCGCCCTTCAGAATATGTGGCGACTCTAAAAGCTTAATTTTTAGGGCAGGTTGCTACAGCTGGCGACTCTGCTGGGGAAATACACTATAGGTGAGTTATTATGCTCCTAAGGCTTGAGAGGGTTTAGGTTTAGGTTTGTGGAAAACGATTTAGGTTTTTGGCAAAATTTTTAGGGTTTGGCTAATTCGCCATTTTAGGGTTTATGGTTTATTGTAAATTTTAAAATTTTTTTATTTATTTACTTGCAATTTCAATTATTTACAACAATTACATTTATTTACAGTAATTTAATTAAATATTTGTTTACATGAATATTTGCTATTTTACTGCACTTTTTGGTATATATAAATTGCGTTAAACCTAAGCGTGGGAATTATAATAATGACCAGAGGGGAATTACATCGCCTACGAGTCTTATTATAATTCCACTCAGAGTGGGTTGAATATCCGGAAAGATCTGATACGAGGCTTGACCTTGTTGGTGGCTGGACTTGGTATTTGGCGGATCTCTCTGGGAACCTACCCCTAAAACTCGAACCTCATGGATAAATGAGTTGTTCTAAAATCCAAAGAGACAAAAAGTCTCGGCGGCTACGAACGATCCCATGAGACCTTCTAGAACATACCAATGGGAAGGGTAGGCACCCTAAGCCTTTACGTCAAACCTATGAACCTAGGGCTTATGTGCTTATGTGCTTATTATGTGGTTGCAATTTATATACTGCAAATGTCTTGCGTGGTAATTTTGCAGGTACGTCTACGCGTTCCCTGGCCTATAGGGACCCTATTTCTAAGACAATGTCCTTCCCACGAAGGACCCTCCATTTATGCACGTTGATTGGCCTCTTGATGGCCATGAGACTTAGTGACTGTCATGAACGGTTACTCCGCGCCTGTATCTACGCACTCCCTATCCTGTAGGGACTTTCCTTCTATATCTTCGTATTTTACAACTAAGTGTCCTTCCCACGAAGGACATCTTCGTTTACGCATGTTGATTGGCCTCTCGATGGTATGAGTTGCGTCATAGAATATGAAATAGGCATGGAACATATTAAGAATATGACTACTTGGTATGAGTTGCATCATAGAATGCAACACTTTGAGACTATTGATAAAATATCTCAAATATTGATTAATAAAGAAAAGGATCACTGGAAAAGGGTTTTCAAAAGAATTATTTCAATGGTGAAGTTTCTTGCTAAACATGATTTAGCCTTTCGTGGTTCTAATGAGAGAATGTACCAAAATAGCAATGACAATTTTTAGGCTTAATTGAAATGTTAGCTGAATTTGACCAAATTATCCAAGAACAAGTTAGACGTATTACAAGTGGTAATATTCATGTTCACTTTCTTGGACATAGCATCCAAAACGAGATAATACATTTGATGGCTTCTGCAATTAAAAATGAAATCATTATAAAAATCAAACAATCAAAGTATTTTTCAGTGACACTTGATTGTAATCCTGATGTCAATCACCATGAGCAAATGTCTTTGACAATATGATGTGTGAATGTTTCTTCAATTTTCGTAAGTGTTGAGGAATATTTTTTAGGATTTATGAATGTGTATAATACAGCTGGCTAAGGGCTTTTTGATGTTTTACAAAATGAATTGAAAAAGCTTGATCTTGACCTATTTGATGTGCGAGGACGAGGTTATGATAATGGGTCAAATATGAAAGGAAAACATCAAGGTGTACAAAAAAAATTCTAGACATAAATCCAAGAGCCTTTTATACTCCATGTGGATGTCATAGTCTTAATGTGACGTTGCGTGACTGTAGCGGTGAAATTGGTGAGACTAAAGCCATGGGAAAGACTTAGCTCATTTTTTTCAAACAGAGTCGCCACCGCGCTTTATTGTTTCCAAAAAGGAATGGGAGAAAGAGCGAATAAATTCCCACAGAAGTTTTTAAATACAAAACTAATAAACTTATCAGAGATTTGGGTAAGGGGGTTTGTTATACAAGGGGAAGGTTTTAAGCACCCCTCATATCCATGGTACTCCATGGGAATCTCTTTGAAAATGTTATTGTTTTTGTGTATATCTTTTGAAAAAAAACATATGTGAATTTGTTGAAAAAGAGTGTGGGGATGGGAAAAGAAGTTTTTAAAAGTGAACTCGATAAGACATCGCATCTTAGGCCTATATACCCCTTTAACAATAGGGAAGTCAGAGCTTTTTTAGTTTCTCTTAAAAGGAAAATAAAAGGGTTCAAAGCGGCCAAAATCATTTTGGGTGTTGAGTTTTAACAATACTAAGTACTAAGATAAAAGAGATTGGAAGGGACGATCATCATTTATCGAGGCAACATCGAGGGACGAGATCATATTTATCGTATGCAACTCGAAGGGACTATGATCTTTATATCGAGGGACTATGATGATTTTATCAAAGGCAACAGGCTAAGGAGTCCCTACGCTCGAAGGGACTTGACTATTTGATCGAGAAGGCAACGTAAGAGGAGTTACCCTAAAGGTGGGTGTGTGCAGCAATCACGTGGGTTAGATTCGAGTATTTAATCTTAGATTAGTGAGCTAAGTTCAATTACTCGTTGTCACTCCCTATTTAATAACCACGCAGTTAATAGAAATTATAATATGCGGAAAGTAAATATCATACGCTATTACAAAGCTTCGGGATTAGGGAGTACATAACCAAAACCGGGGAATGCGGAGAGTAAAAGTGCGGGAAAGTAAAACCTTAATTACTATTACATCCAAAAATGTGCAACCTATACACCATCTAGAATTTAAAAGACAGAAATTAAATACTTTAAATAAATAATTAAATAGTAGCATAATTAAATAAAAGACGGAATTTAAACAAATCATGCGACATTCAAGAGTTTTGAGATGAGAAGAGAATCATGGCTTGAAAGAAAATTCAATTTGATTACAAAAGGGTAAGCCTAAACCCTTATGGCTAGAAACCTAAGGGTAAAATCCTAGTTCACGGACAACACCTACCAAATATATGATTTAGGGTTAGGGGCAAAGGTTAATGATAAAATCTAAAATTAATTATTATTATAAAAACCTAAAAATAATTAGCCTAAAATTAATTTATTATTGTTAGCCTAAAAATACTAATTAAATATGAATTATTAATTAGTTAGCTAAAATCTAATTTCTAATTAATTTAAAACTATTAATTAAATACCCTAAAATAAAAATTATTATATTTATATGTAAAGAACCTAAGTTAAAGTTATTAAAAAACTTAAACTAAAGTTTTAAAAAAAGGTTTTAAAAAGTTATAATTAAAAGTATATATATATATATATATATATATATATATATATATATATATATATATATATATATATATATATATATATATATATATATATATATATATATAAAAACAAATAAATAATGAAAATAATTTAAAGGAACCTGGGTATATGCTCAGGTGTGGTTGCTCTATGAGGGTGTATGGTGAGGAAGCGTTCCTGGAGGCGTTGGATGGGGTCCTGAAATGATCTGATGGTAGAGATAGGGAGGATCTACCATATGCATACGTAACCTCGTCACACTAAATTCTGGGAATACAAACACCTCAAACTAAAAAATAAATGCGTCATGACCCACAAGGGTCGAACTCACGAATATGATGTTGTTCACACTCCTTACCACCAATTGAATTGGGCACATCATCTTGTCCTTTATACGCCTGAAAAAGAATAAATAATAAAACATGTGATCAAATGCAAATTCAAAAATAGTCAAAACTTGGGTCTCTGTGCGCGTGACAGCCAATCAGGAAGAGAGAGGAAAGTATGACTTTTGACTAGCGAATGAAACGAAGGCACGCGCGCTGAGAGAGGAAGTCAGATTTGACCAGCCAATGGAAATTAATGAATGGGCCACGCGTGAAGGTCAAACGTCCATGAGTACTATTCATTATCTTCTTCATGCGATGCTGCGGAATTTCCTGCGGAAATTCCTATGAATTCTCTTGCGGATTTTTCCTTCGATTTTCCTGCAAAACCAAAACTCAAGCCAAACACGTGAAACAAGACAACACGAAGGCCCAGATTAACTAATGAGGACATTGCGAGTTCAATGGTGCAATTGGTTTAAACTGAATCGTCTTGTATGCATGAAAACGAACGTATTCCGTGCTCATGCCCTAGCTATGGTGATACTCTGTTCTTGCACCAAACATCTGAACCAGTGGTTCTAAATGTCTCTAATTATCAACATGAACATGAATATATGATTAGATAACATTTAAATTGCATGAATTGAAAGTCTTAAAAATTAAGAGAGGAGCCAAATTGGTGATGCTGAATGAGGGAACTCAAAGATGCATGAGGCTTCAAGAACGATGTGCATGAACTCCTGGAGCCTTCAGAATAAAGAACGATGTGCATGAACTCGTTGAAAGAATTTTTTTCTCGTGCCCTAACCTTTGGAGTTTTTTCTTGACGTTCTATTAGGACTTTGCACCAACTTTTCCGTCTGCCAATTCGTGTCCCCTAATGCTGAAATAATTTAGGTTATATAGAGGTTGGAAATAGGTTAAAAGATTGGAGAGAAAGATCAAGTTTTGATTTGGAAAAGATTTAATTCAAAAATTGCACTAAATCTTCCTATTCTTGTCTCAACATTGATTCAATATTTTCCAATCATATTTATCACGAATTTTTCATCAAAATGAGCATATTTGGATGATTGGATTTGATTTGGGATATTAATTTTGATTTAAACTAATTATTTCATATTTTCAGGATTTATTAGTATTTAAATGAATTAAAATTCAAATAAATAAAATAAATGTGATAAAAATAAAATAATTGATTTAAGGACATTTATGAAGCCCATAGACATGTTTGGGATCCATTCTTTAGGCCCATTAGTCCAAAAACACCAAATTGTGCAATTAAGGTTTTGTGTTTTTCTCGAGAATTGACCAACTTCTGAGCCTTATATCTCCTTCAATTTTTATCATATGAAGGTGTTCTTGACCATTTTAGAAAGCTCAAGGTGTCCTCTAAAGCCTCCTTTTGGTTTTATCTCAATTGAGTTTACCATGTTCAAGTAATGAGCTTTGAGAAAAAATGACTTTTTGCGATCCTTTAGGAGGACCTGTAATGTTTTGACTTATATCTCTTAGGCGGAAGCATTTCTTGACCTTGGGCCCAACATCAAAGTCGTAGAGAATTGAATTTCCTTGAGAATGAGCATTGGTTGAGGAATTCTTGATAAAGTATGAGAGAGATATGATCGGTCAAAGTTGGGTTGACTTTTACCTAGAAACCCTAATTTAGCAACTTTTGAATTTGTTGATTTCTGATCTTTTCTTGATGAACCATGATCAACCCTTGATCAAATGACAAATTATACTTCATACTGAGGATGTTGACCAAAAATCAGAAGTTTTGACTGTGGTTTGACCATAGTTTGATTTTTAGGTCAACCGGTCGATTATTGATTGTTTAGGCCATTGCGTGAGCAATCTTTTGAATCAGAGCTTGAAACTTGGCATGAGGATCCTTTGAGGCATGTGAGAGACCATGAAGTCCACTTGAGGTGTCAGAATTTGATTTTACTTTGAGAGAATCAAAACCCTAGTTTGAGGGTTGTTATGTAGGAGAGAGATTGCATGCTTCCTTCTTGTATATCTTTGAGTATTTTGAAAAGTCAGAGGGACTGAAATATGAATAAATATGATGGGCAAATTTTGGGGTATGACAGCTGCCCCTGTTCAATCTTCTTATACCTGAGGATGTGGATTGGCATGTGTGCTAGTTGGAATCTGAAGGTAGAAGAGGATTGAACACTAGAATACCCAGGAATTTGCCCTAGCTGAAGTAGGGACTTTTTTCAGAGATGGGTTTGAAGATGTCATCCAAGTGTTTGGCAAAGATGTATGATTGAGATGGGCTTAAGGATGCCATCCAGCTTGATATACTTGAGAGTTAGAATACGTCGTACGTTAGACCATATCTGAAGAATATACTTAAGGTGAGTCTTACGTTAGACTGGAGGATGATTTGTGCGTTAGACCGGATCCAATTTGCATCGATAGATGTCTGGAAAGCCGTGCGTTAGGTTGAAGGATGACTCGTGCGTTAGACTAAATCCAATTTGTTGTTGAGAAGTATTTGAATGTTGATCATGTCATTACTGTTCGTAGTAGATGAATCAAATCTTTGAGAGTTGGTCGTGTCGGCACCGATCGTAGTAACTGAATTAGACTTAGGAAATAGTTGATCGTGTCCACACCATTCGTGATGATAGAATTAGATCTCTGAGAGTCGATCGTGTCAGAATCATTCGTAGTAACTGAATTAGATCTTGGAAAGATGATCGTGTCTACACCGTTCATGATGAATGAATTAGATTCTCTTGTCGTGTCAGCACCGTTCGTAGTAACTGAATTAGACTTTTTAGGAGATAATTGATCGTGTCCACACCGTTTGTGATGATGGATTTAGATCTCTGACCGTGTCAATACCGTTCGTAGTAACTGAATTAGATCTTGGAAGATGTGACCGTGTCCACACCGTTCGTGGTGATAGAATTAGATTCTTGGAAATAGAAGACCGTAACGGGTCATACATTAGACCATATGTGATAGAGGACGTCAGAACAAATCATACGTTAGACCATATATTGAAGAATGTAAGAACGAGTCATTCATTAGACCATATCTGAAGAGGAATATCAAAACGAGTCATACATTAGACCATATCCAATGAAGGATGTCAGAACGAGTTATTCATTAAACCATATCTGAAGAGGAATATCAGAACGAGCCATACATTAGACCATAGCTGTCGGAGGGTGTCAGAACGAGTTATACATTGGACCATATCTAAGGAAGAATGTCAGAACGAGTTATTCATTAAACCATATCTGAAGGAGAGTACCAGAACGAGTCATATATTAAACCATATCTGATGGAGGATATCAGAACGAGTTATTCATTAAACTATATCTGAGGGATAATGCCAGAACGAGTCATACATTAGACCATATCTGACTGAGAATACCGGAACGAGTCATACATTAGACCATATCTGACTGAGGATACCAGAACGGGTCATACATTAGACCATATCTGATAGAGAATACTAGAACGGGTCATACATTAGACCATATCTGATAGAGAATGCTTGCACGTTAGAGTTGATAAGTTTTTTGATGAAGTTTTGGTATGTAAAAAGACTTGTCAGAATGAATCTTCAGCTTGATTATATCTAAGAGGAATGCTTGTCGAGGCGGAACCTGAAAACAACGTTAGAAATATGCAATATCATGATGCATGTATTATATAGTAATGTATGCAATGTATGAATATGATGTATGACTAATGCTATTTGGAGTGTTTTGAGAAAATAAATCTCTGTATCGTTGTGATTTTGATGCCTGGTCTTGTCTTGAAGATATTCAGCTGGGAATTTATGATTTCTGCTTGGGGATGAAAGCAATGTGAATGATTGATCCTTGATGTACTCTGACTGGGGATAGGAGAGATAAATAGACCATGTTGGAGGAGAATAAAGTGTTGGAGAACCGGCAGTGCTGAAGACGTGAATTCCGTTGAGGAGCTAAGTCTTTGTTAAGACGAGAACATTTGAAAGTATCTTTTCAATGATTACTCTGTGGGGGTATGATTCTGTGTAATCGATTTTGTAGGAAGATGTGGATGTCTTGAACATTGCCCCCAATGGTCATAGCATTGTCCATTCCTGGACTCGCATTGATTAGAACACTAGTGAGTATTGATCGAAGTGGTGAATATGCCTTGTATATCTTTGCCCCAACTATTAGGGAACTTTGAAGACGTTCGCCTCACGAGTACTTTATGAGATGTGTACTATGGGTGACATGCCCCTAGTACTTAATATGATGCCCCTGACTGATCGGGAAGTAGCTTCAGATCCACTTGAGCGCATGCCTCTGATTGTTTGGTATTTTTGAGAGATTCTTGGAATCTTGACCTGATTTCCCCAGATCGACTGGATAAACTGTGTCGTGCCCCTTGTATACATAGGAGACGTGGCTTTTGAAATGATTTTGTCTGTTGGGAGAACTTTGAGTCATTAGTTATACCCTGTGCAAATTCTTTCTGTTGCTAACATTTGAAATTATGTAGCAGAATATGCTTTATAATGAATTCATAAGATGCAATGCATACGTCTGTCTTGAGTTTTTTTTAAAAACATTAAAACTGGAAATGTAAAAGCATGATACTTGTAAAAACATGATGTTTGTAAAAAGGAAATATCAACTCAGCATTTGTGGTAAACCTTAAGGAGTCGGGATACCTTTTTGGTGATAGTATGCTTTCGAACTAACCATACTTCAATTAGGACTTTTAAGGGTTGTAACGTGGCTTGGTTCACAGTTTAAGAAACAAAGGATAAAGGCTCGAATTTTATTTGTACCCATCCCACACTTCGTGATGTTCTTCGATCCTATGCTCAATTAACTTTGCGCTTCAGTTTTAGCAACGCTTGAAGTTGTAACATTGATATTGGATGGCGGTTGAAGCACCAGAAGTTTATTTGGGCAGTCAATCGTCCTTCTTGTAATATTTCTTTTTCCTTTTGTCGAGTATTTGTAGGGACCTCTTTTTGACTTTGATTTTGGTTATCCCTAACTTTTGCCTGAACTGTCTACTTTGAGATTGCAGTCAACGGGGTGTTTTTGATTTTTGGTAAGTCTCCTTCATAGGTTTTGACTTATCATCTTTTCTTTTTGGTGGATCTTGACTGCATGACTTACTGGTTGCGGGAACCCATCATTATTTGTATAAACAACAGTTAGTGTAATTGAGTTAACTGAGTAACTACCCTGCCCCGGGTTATGATTAAGGGTTTAAAATTGCACAAGAAAGAAACTTCGACACCTTAGGCTCAACGGGGTTTACGAGGGATTAACATCCTTATATCTCCACTGTTTAGGAATTGAAACAATGCCTGTACATCGTTAGCATAGTCCGCTCAAAAGCATATTGTATGAGGTTGCGGTATTGTTTTCGTCATCCTCCCTCAAAAGGTATACAACTTTAGCAGGAGTTGAGTATCATAAAACATATGCAAAGTAAAGATGCAGTTTAGATTAGTGATAGCGAAATAATTTATTCAAGACAAACATATGCAATGCACTGATGATGATTATTAAAACATATAATGTCTATCATAAGCCGAATGTTTAAACAAACAGCATAGGAATTGCGCATGAAAGTAGATCTAATGATCCAAAAGTCCGTCCATCTAGACGTCAATCAGTCTTGTCATGACTAGTCACAGGAGCGGTGATTATCACAGGAGTTTTCAGGAGGGTTGAATTTGATTTCCCCGTCATCGATCAGATCTTAAATCTTATTCTTCAATGTCCAGCAATTGTTTGTGTAATGTCCATGACTGTTGGAATGGTATGCACACCTCGGGTTGAGTTTATAGCCCGGAGTGTAGGTGTTAGGATTCTTAGGAAGGTCCCTGAGAGTAATCAATTCTATCTTCAACAGATGTTGTAATGCGTGAGCCAATGTCATATCAATTTTGGTGAATTGACGCTTATGTGCATCTGGCTTGCGTCGTTGTTGTGGAATTGGTGTAGAGATTCAGAGTATCCGGAGTTCGAGCTTCCGGAATGTGTATCTGATAAGAATGTTTCAGAATGTTTGGGGTTCGAGCTTCCAAAATATATATCTGATTGGAATATTTCAGAAGTCTGGGGGTCAAGCTTCCAGAATGTTCATCTGATTGGAATTTTCAGAATGTCCGGGGTTCGAGCTTCCGGAATGTATATCTGATTGGAATGTTTCAGAAGTCTGGGGTTCGAGCTTCTGGAATGTATGTCTGATTGGAATGTTTCAGAAGTCTGGGGGTCAAGCTTCCAGACTGTTCATCTGATAGAGATTGATTTGTTGATGGTATTTGTCTGATCAGTTGGTCGACCTGAAAGGTGATGTTATCAATGCAAATGAAATCTTTTCAAGGATCTTTAGGAATTTAGTTAGCAACATTAGAAAATGATTTGGTTGCATCTTTTTCTGAAGAATTCTGACCTTTTGTGTTTGAATGTTCCTTTTTGAGGATCAAGCTCACCATATCGAGGGGGTCATCGCCTCTGGTTCGGGATACCTATGAATTTGAAGGTACATGGCTAGAGGAAAATAAACCCTCTTTCCCCTTGATAGATGTTAAGCCTTTGAATCAGAAGGTATATGACTAGAGGAAGATAAACCCTCTTGCCCCTTGATAGGTACGACGTCTTTGATTTGGAAGACAAATGGCCGGAGGAAAGTATATCCTCTTGCCCTTAGATAGGAATTTCGTCCTGTTGTACCCCAAAATTTTCCCAATCAAATCTACGTCTCTTAAAGCATCAAGGGTTAGAATTAAGAGCCATGGGGCATTGCATTCCTATTGTCAAACCCGCCCTCTTATAAAATATCCTGAGTTAAAATGTGGTTAAGGTTAGAAGGTGTTTGGGCCCAGTCATCTGGCCCATCTATTCCATTTTTTTTTTAGGTTTTCAGTCCATTCTCACAAATTATTCACATGGTTTATTATTTATAATTGATTTAATCATTTTATTATTATAACTAGTTATTACTATTAATTAGTAGTGGTTTTAATAATATTATTATGGCTTAAATACACTTTTCGTCCCTGTAAGTTAGTGTGTTTTTGATTTTCGTCCCTGTAAGTTATTTTTTTGAGTTTTAGTCCTTATATCTTACTTTTTGCTCGAGGTTTAGTCCCTAAAGCCAAAATCCGCAGGAAAATCTGCAGGTTACCTGCGGATTTTCTTGTGAAATTTCCTACGGATTTTGATTTTACGGACTAAAACGAACGCGAAATTGAAATATAAGGACTAAACCCCAAAAAAATAACTTACAGGGACGAAAATCAAAAACACGCTAACTTACAGGGACGAAAAGTGTATTTAGCCTATTATTATTAAGACTATTATAATTATGTCCAACTATTATTGTTATTATATATATAATATACAATTAATTAATGGATGGGTAATTTATTTGGGCTAGAATGATTAAATAGATGATAGGCCCATTAGGGTATGGAAAACCTAATTTGTGCATTATAAGAGAAAAGACCAAGTCAACAAGGGGGGGGGTGTTGCAGCGTAAGAACGGTGGCCGAAATAAAAAATCAAGAAAAAGAATTGAAATTTATTTCAAAGATTCAATTGGTTTTGGTGATTCAAACGTATCCCTGGAAGTGTTCTGAAGTGAACCGTATCATCATCACTGACCAACACGTTCGGAATTCAGACTATAACGCTCACGATTTGGCGTTTTTAAACCCGGATCGATTTGTTGGATTTGCGCATGATAAATAAATTTAGATTATATATTCATGTTCCTGTTGATGAACCGAAGCTTTCTGTGTGGTTTATTTTCTGTTTAAGTGCATGAATCAATATATGCCATTGTTAGGGTTCTTGAACCTTAAATTGGGGATTTCTGTTTAAAAGTAAAATTAGTTCAAATTAATGATACCATTGGATTCGTGGGTCTGTTTACAATCGAACTGGATTATTTGTTTGTATTTTTTTGTGATAATTTGCAGTTTTAATAGGTGAAGGGTTATAGCCACATACCAAAACCGTGGCTATAAGGCTCTGTAACTTTTTCGAAAAAAACGTTGCACGAAGAAGAAGAAGGGGAAACGCGCTGAGTTGTTTTTTTTCAACTTTTTACTTTACATCGTTTTCTTATTATTGTTATAAGGCATTAAACTAACATAAGTTGATAACTGGCCTAGTGGAGAAAGGCGTGTGTAAGGACTTTGGTGGTCTCAGACGTCAGTTCGATCCATGAGGTCGACATGATTTTTTTCTTATTTTCTTTGCAACAAGCTGAATAATCATGTGCACGCCCCTGTAAATTTCATCATGCGCCCTCACAATCTACATCGCTGGATCTTCGCGTGGGCAGATCTGAAGATATGAAAGAAGAAGCCCACCATGGGCACTCATAGAGCCGCTGTATGGAATTACTACCCAGGTTCTTTATATATATTTTTATTATTTTATTTAATTATCTAGATTAAGTGTAATTAGGTTTAATTTGGTTAATCTATTTAATTAAGGTTAGGATTAAATTAGGATTAGACTAATATTAGGATTTAGGATTTATCTCCCGATTTACTTTAATTACTCGATTTAATTATTTTAATTAACATTAATTATTAAAAATCACAAAAACCCTATAAAGGTGTAAGTGTTAGGGTTTGCCCAGTCCCATTGCCCTTTCGGCAACAAAAATAACATTAACCATCAATTAATTCTCTCCTCAACCCGACTAAATCTATTAGTCGCATTAGACGAGAGATAAAGATAATAAAAACAATAAAATCTAACTTCCCCTTTAACGGATAAATGGCGGATGAATATCTATTTCATCCCGCCTTCGAATTAGTCGACTCTCTATGTCGTACTGGTTAAATATCGGAATAAATTAATAAAATAATTTAATTAATCCTTTATTTTAATTCTCTCCTCGACACGACTAAATCTATTAGTCGCTTTAGACGAGAGACAAAAAATACCTAAAATTCAAAATACATTTTAATTTGCTGCCCGCGACGATCAATCTATCGATCTGAGTAACCAGCAATGCCCCTTAATCTCTTAGCTATACTGACTAAATATCTTGGTCATCGCATCTAACGGTACCATATCAAATCAGGGTTGTACGCCCAAACACTCAAAACACATCAAACCACAAACTACGGATTTTCATCCTTTCCAATCAGGGAACTCAAAATGCCTTTCAAATTACAACTCAAAACTACGATAGGCCATTCAAAAAGCCTTCAAACCATTCAAATCTTATTCTAAGGCGTACAACCCTGTGCCCAAACTACGTTGACTCTGATTCTCTCTAAGGAGATACGTAGGCACTTGGATAACCAAGGCGAGTTCCCCTCCCTAAAATCTCAATTTTTCCCTATTCACTTCCTTAGCTATTAACCTTAACTTTTAGCCATAAACTGTTACCTTAGATTCAAAGCCATAGGAAATGGTTGAGGGTGCCTAACACCTTCCCTCGACCCGATTATAATAACTTACCCCGATCTTTAAACTGCGAAGGATTTCCTATTCGCCCTTAAGAATAGGTGGCGACTCTAAATCTTATTTTTTAGGGCAGGTTGCTACAGCTGGCGACTCTGCTGGGGAAATACAGTAATGGTGAATTATTATGCTCCTAGGTTTTGGCAGGGTTTAGGTTTTGGAAAATCATTTAGGGTTTTGGCGAATTTTTTAAGGTTTGGCTTATTCGCCATTTTAGGGTTTATGGTTTTTTATAAATATTTAAATTTTTATTTATTTATCTATTTATTCGCAATTTCATTTATTTACAGCAATTTCATTTAGTTGCAGTAAATATATATTTGTTTATTTGGATATTTGTTTATTTTACTGCATCTTTTGGGTTGTATATGAATTGTTGTTAAAACCTAAGCGTGGGAATTATAATAATGACCAGAGGGGAACTACATCGCCTACGAGTCTTGTTATAATTCCACTCAGAGTGGGTTAGATATTCGGAAAGGTCTGATACGAGGCTCGACCTTGTTGAGGGCTGGACTGAGTATTTAGCTGATCTCTCTGGGAACCTACCCCTAAAATTCGAACCTCGTGGATAAAATGAGTTGTTCTAAAATCCAACAAGACAAAAAGTCTCGGCGGCTACGAACGACCCCATGAGACCTTCTAGAACATACCAATGGGAAGGGTAGGCACCCTAAGCCGTTACGTCGAACCTATGAACCTAGGGCTTATGTGCTTACGTGCTTATCATATATGTGCAATTTATATACTGCGAATGCTTTGCATTTTAACTTTTGTAGGTACTCCTACGCGTTCCCTGGCCTGCAGGGACTCTATTTCAAAGTCCATGTCCTTCCCACAAAGGAAATCTACCTTTATGCACGTTGATTGGCCTCTCGATGGCCATGAGACCTAGTGACTGTCACGAACAGTCACTCCGCGCCCGCACCTACACACTCCCTAACCTGTGGGGAGTTCCCTTTGATATCTTTGTATTTTACAACTATGTGTCCTTCCCACGAAGGACATCTTCGTTTACGCACGTCGATTGGCCTCTCGATGGCCATGCGATCCAATGACTACTTTGAACAGTCACCATGTGCTTCATCTACGCATGCCCTAGCCTATAGGGATTCTGATTCCAAAATTGCATCCTTCGTACGAAGGACATCTTTATTAAAGCACGTCGATTGGCCTCTCGATGGCTATGCGATCTAATGACTGTCTCGAACGGTCACCCCGTGCTTACCCCTACGTACTCCCTAGCCTATAGGGATTTCCTTTTACATCCATGTGTTTTCACAACAACGCGTCCTTCCCTGAAGGACAACTTCATTAGCATGCATTTGATTGGCCTCTCGATGGTTATGAGATCTAGTGACTGTCCTGAACGGTCACTTCATGCTTGTTTTTGCGCACCCTCTAACTTGTAGGGTTTGAATCCCCATCCCTATGTCTTTCATCCCTAGCCTGTAGGGATTTCTCTTCATCCGATATCGTCCTTATATAGGTTGTGTTCCGCATAGAGAACCTTCCTACGAGGGAAAACTTCATTGGTACACGTTGATTGGCCTCTCGATGGCCATGAGATTTGGTGACTGTCTTGAACGGTCACCAGCCGCTACCTTCTGCATACTCTCGAATCTAAGGGATTTCCATTGGCGTGTCATAACATTTATCTCGCGAGAATTTCAATAGGGTCTAATGTCGCCTCTAAGGATATCCCTAGGATTACATGTCGCCCGTCTGCATAGCATACACGGAGTTAAAAAAAAGGAGTCTCTCGCATACGCATGCATTTGCATTTTCATGCATTCATACATTCACGTTCTCATCTTCGCCCGCATCCACCCGTTCCGTGCTAGGCGATTTCCCGAGACTCGTGGAGGAAAATCAAAGGATCGTAAACTATGGAGAAAGGAGGATAAACTATTGAGAATGATCTTAGTCTCACAAAAGAAAAAGGTTGCCGTTCATCATGCCAGCCGCATGTCCGCGCCTTGTCATAACAGGATTATAAATATAGCAAAGGTTATTGTCGAGCAAGGATTAGTTCAACAAAGAAGTTCCCCAGAGATACACTCAAGATGTATCTAGTCATCAAGGGGTTCATCTTAGAACATATCAAACTTACAAGGACGCTTTATGATAACCTAGGGGCAAAGGTCAGTCCAACTGGGGTAATACCCTGAACAAAGATGCATAACTACGATGGAGGGAATGCGACATATGTCAACCCCACACCAAGGGAAAAAAGGGTCATAGGTGATACTGTCCTTAGGAAAAGCAAAAGAGGTTCAGTCAAAGGAAACTCATGAAGTTCCGATACGACGAAAACCCACCGCTAACGATTTATTCCCAATAGGTTTGACATGTCCAAGGAGAATTCGAGATTACCCTCACTTCTACAAGTTCATTAACTAAGGAGAAAAACAAGGTCGATGGATCTATAAAGGAGGTTGTCCCTAGGATCAATAGGTGTTTACCATGCTCAGAATTTCAACCCCTACGATTGCTAAGTGTTTCTTAGGATAAAAGTTGTACCTTCGGATTAGCAATTCTAATGGGATGACCATGCAGGTTTTGGAGTCAATTCATTCGCTCACTACTTCGACTTTCCAGTCGCACACTTCTATTTTTAGGATTGTTAACAAACTTAAGGGAGAATGATGAATACAAATAACTAAGTCCAGCTAAACATATGCTTTCGAGGTAAGACCGAGCCGAAGATGTACAGGCATTGTTTCAATTCCCAAACAGTGGAGAAATAAGGATGTTAATCCCTCTCTACCCCCTCGAGCCAGGAGTTGGAGTTTGTTTATACTTTTCAAAAAAAAAACCTTGATTTTAACCGGGGGCAGGGTAGATTTCAATTAATTCAACGGTGTACTTTGGTTGTAAAGAGAATCAATCAATGAAGCAAAGGTTCAAGCATATCTTCTTCCTCGCATTCATCTAAGATTGAGGAAGCAATGGAGATAACATTCACAACTATCTTCTTCCTCAATACATCTTTCAAGATCGAGGAAGTATCAAAGTCGAAGCTTACAAATCAAAGTCAACATGGCAGTCACAATATTCAAAATCCAAGGATCAAATCTCAAAAGGGGCATTCAAAAGAAAAAGAAGGAAAAGCGCCCGCTAAGTAAACAAAAAACAAAAAAACGACTTAGGCAAAAATTAGGGCATCCCGATGAATCAAATCCAAAAGAATTGGTTCATGCAAAATAAGGGATAAAAATAAAACAAAGGCGAAATACAAAGGATAATCTTGTGACTGCTAAACCATCAAAGCTTCACATCAATGCTTGGATCTTTACAACATTTTCATCAATGCTTGTATCTCTACTAAGGCTTATGCTCAAACATTGAAACTGAGACGATTCTCTTGCAAACAAAGCACATTCATTGGATTAGGCGAATTTTTAGGATTTGGAGAACATCAATGAGAAAGGGGTGGGATAAATAAAATTTTGAGCCTTATATCCATTGTTTCTTAAAACATAAACCAGGCCAAGTTACAACATTTAAAAGTCCTAATTGAGGCAAGGTTAACCACAAAAGCATATTAAGCAGGATCTTGTTATACTGACTCCTATGTTTGTTAAAACTATTTCTAACCACTACGCTTTTTCAAGCATTCATTTCTAAAAACATCCAGTCCTAATTCATAACGGACTTCGATTTCAAAACTTGCATACGCGCCGCATTGGAGTTACTTCTCAAAGGGTACAACGTCACCTATGAATATACACTTAGCATCGAGGAAATCTCGAAACTGGTTTAATCAAAGGCGATCATTTCTAATAAAGACTCTGGAATAGGGAGAATCACATCTAGGGGGTTCTCCTAAACAGGGGCAAAAATTTCAAGGGTTACAGGGGCATACAAGCGAAGATCCTATTTACTAGGGGCATTCTTCCTAAGGTTCAACCAATTCGGGTCACATCTCGAAGCAATCAGGGGCATGTCAAACATGGGTAGAATTCAAATTCAAAGGATATAACACTATGGATAGCCCTCCATATCCTGGAGATCAAAGGCATACCCTTCAATGCAAACGCTGAAGCATATGAACCACGTTTGTATGACAAGGTTATTTCTCGGGGCAACTCCTTCGTGGCGTGGAGATCATAAGCATCTTTTTCCACTAAACATTGGGGCATTGGATATCAAATCCATAAGGCAAACAATTCAAAAGGCTAGAGGTGTGGAGAACCTCAAAAGGTGAAAGACATGGAGGACTTCATAAAATCAAAGGCGTGGAGTAATTCAAAGGGTCAAACTGGGGCAAGACACACAACATAAGGGAAAGGCGTTCTCGCACTTTACAACATCCGACAAATCTTTCTCATAACTACGATCTTCAAAAACAGGTATCGGGGAATCGCGCTAGCATCGCACCCCACCTTATCAAACAAACCTGCAACTCCAGCAAGCTATATACGCTTTGGTTATCAACAACCTAGCATTGGAGCATCATGCAAATACGCATTTTCATGCATTACATACATGGGTTGATACATTACACATCTTCAGGTAGTCTTCTTTAAGACTATCTTTTTCTAGAAACCTCTTCAGGTAGTTTTCTTTAAGACAGTCTTTTTCTAAGAACCTTTCTAGGTAGTCTTTGCTAAGACGAGCGTCGGCATTTCCAAAAAAATCTTTTCAGATAGTCTTCTTTAAGACAAACATTCACATCCATTCCAAAAACCTTTTCAGGTAGTCTTACAGAAGACATTGCTTCGTTCCACTCATTACATTAATCAACATATGCATAAGCATAAGCATTATCCCATACATCAAGACATCCAATTCAAAACTCCGGTGCTAAGCTATACTATCCACCTGCTTCCCGGTAACCTTACCGATGACAGTAACCCTACTGTTGGGGTATTTTCCAATCACCTGATTGACGCTTCCGGTAGCCTTACCGATGACAGTAACCTTACTGTTGGTGTCCTCCCAATCACCTGATTGATGCTTTCCGGTAACCTTACCGATGCTAGTAACCTTACTGATGATAACAACCTTACGGAGATATTCACCCGATCACCTGATTGATGTATCCTGGTAACCTTACCGGTGATAGCAACCTTGTTGTTTCATTTCACTCATGAATAAACTACGCATAAGCATAAGCATTACGCAAACATTACCAAGCCAGCGTAGGCATAGTCATGGTATAGGTGCAAGTATGTAGTAAACAAGTTCAACGGGTTCAATCTTGGGATTAACATCAGCGTCAGCATACATACATACGCATTAGCATATGCATATCATCTAGTGCATTCACATACTGCAAAAGCCCAGTTTCCAACCCTCGCGTTGTGATAGGTGTGTTTTCCGACCCTCGAGTCGTGAATTTCTAAACATATCATTCCTTTCTGACCCTCGAGTCATGAGCATTTGACATACTATTCTCTCCGACCCTTGAGTCGTGAGTCTCCAAACAAGTGAATTCTTTCATGCAAGTAAGAACTATAGAAAATGATTCCTCTTATGCAGGTACGCTTGTCAGAACCATGGCAAGCAATTCCTTTGGTGCAGGTAAGTTTGCTAGAACTATAGCAAATAATTCCTTTGGTGCAGGTAACTTGTCCGAACCAGGGCAAGAGACTCCTATTGGTGAAGGTGAACTCGCCCGAACCAGGGCAAGTGATCCAAATGGTGTAGGTGAAATTTGTCCGAACCAGGGCAAATGATCCAAATGATGCAGGTGAAATTTGTCCGAACCAGGGCAAATAATCCTAAATGGTGCAGGTGAAGTTGCTATAAGCATAGCAAATAATCCTAAATGGTGCAGGTGAAGTTGCTATAAGCATAGCAAATAATCCTATATGGTGCAGGTGAAGTTGCTATAAGCATAGCAAATAATCCTAAATGGTGCAGGTGAAGTTTCTATAAGCATAGCAAATTATCCTAAATGGTGCAGGTGAAGTTGCTATAAGCATAGAAAATTATCCTAAATGGTGCAAGTGAATCTGCTATAAGCATAGCAAATTATCCTAAATGGTGCAGGTGAAGTTGCTATAAGCATAGCAAATTATCCTAAATGGTGCAGGTGAAGTTTCTATAAGCATAGCAAATGATCCTAAATGGTGCAGGTGAGTTTGCGATAACCCTCGCAAATAACCCTATTGGTGCAGGAGCCTTTCCAGGCAGTCTTCTTTAAGACGTATCCCATCCTTTCTAGGAGCTTTTCTAGGTAAACAGGGTTTTACAAAGGATTGTACAACAAGGATCTACAAAAGGGTTTCCCAATTGGGTTTCTTATCACGTTGGTCCCTTGGCAGTGATATCTTTCAAAACATCATCAATAACATGCAAAGGTTTTATCTTTCTTTTCAGAATTACTAACATACATAACTAACAATCATGCATCATTCAACTAACATACCTCATTCATACATAATGCATATCCATACATCGCTCTCATTTATTTTGAGAGGCTCATTGCATCATACATTACATGCATCATAACATTGCATCACACTCATTGAACAATTCAGGTTGAGAGGTATGCCGAAAAAATATTATTATCACAATCTCATCCCGTTGGTCCTCTGGCTGTGATCTCAAGGCGCAAGATTCCTTCCAAATGGCATCTTTCGAGCCTATTCCTCATGATACTCTGGCGTTCGCCAGCAAAAGCAAATTTCAAGGCACTTCAGTGTTCAATCATCTTCTACCTTTAGATTACGATAGGCAGACGTGCCTATCTGACTCTTCGGGTTTAAGAAGATTGAACAGGGGCAGCTGTTGTACCCCAAAATTTGCCCAATCAAATCTACGTCTGTTAAAGCATCAAGGGTTAGAATTAAGAGCCATGGGGTTTGACATTCCTATTGTCAAACCCGCCCTCTTATAAAATATCCTGAGTTAAAATGTGGTTAAGGTTAGAAGGTGTTTGGGCCCAGTCATCTGGCCCATCTATTCCATTTCTTTTGAAGTTTTTAGTCCATTCTCACAAATTATTCACATGGTTTATTATTTATAATTGATTTAATCATTTTATTATTATAACTAGTTATTACTATTAATTAGTAGTGGTTTTAATAATATTATTATTAAGACTATTATAATTATGTCCAACTATTATTGTTATTATATATATAATATACAATTAATTAATGGATGGGTAATTTATTTGGGCTAAAATGATTAAATAGATGATAGGCCCATTAGGGTATGGAAAACCTAATTTGTGCATTATAAGAGAAAAGACCAAGTCAACAAGGGGGGGGGGGGGGGGGGGGGGTGTTGCAGCGTAAGAACGGTGGCCGAAATCAAAAATCAAGAAAAATAACTGAAATTTATTTCAAAGATTCAATTGGTTTTGGTGATTCAAACGTATCCCTGGAAGTGTTCTGAAGTGAACCGTATCATCATCACTGACCAACACGTTCGGAATTCCGACTATAACGCTCACGATTTGGCGTTTTTAAACCCGAATCGATTTGTTGGATTTGCGCATGATAAATAAATTTAGATTAGATATTCATGTTCCTGTTGATGAACCAAATCTTTCTGTGTGGTTTAATTTCTGTTTAAGTGCATGAATCAATATATGCCATTGTTAGGGTTCTTGAACCTTAAATTGGGGATTTCTGTTTAAAAGTAAAATTAGTTCAAATTAATGATACCATTGGATTCGTGGGTCTGTTTACAATCGAACTGGATTATTTGTTTGTATTTTTTTGTGATAATTTGCAGTTTTAATAGGTGAAGGGTTATAGCCACATACCAAAACCGTGGCTATAAGGCTCTGTAACTTTTTCCAAAAAAATGTTGCACGAAGAAGAAGAAGGGGAAACGCGCTGAGTTGTTTTTTTTCAACTTTTTACTTTACATCGTTTTCTTATTATTGTTATAAGGCATTAAACTAACATAAGTTGATAACTGGCCTAGTGGAGAAAGGCGTGTGTAAGGACTTTGGTGGTCTCAGACGTCAGTTCGATCCATGAGGTCGACATGATTTTTTTCTTATTTTCTTTGCAACAAGCTGAATAATCATGTGCACGCCCCTGTAAATTTCATCATGCGCCCTCACAATCTACATCGCTGGATCTTCGCGTGGGCAGATCTGAAGATATGAAAGAAGAAGCCCACCATGGGCACTCATAGAGCCGCTGCATGGAATTACTACCCAGGTTCTTTATATATATTTTTATTATTTTATTTAATTATCTAGATTAAATGTAATTAGGTTTAATTTGGTTAATCTATTTAATTAAGGTTAGGATAAAATTAGGATTATACTAATATTAGGATTTAGGATTTATCTCCCGATTTACTTTAATTACTCGATTTAATTATTTTAATTAACATTAATTATTAAAAATCACAAAAACCCTATAAAGGTGTAAGTGTTAGGGTTTGCCCAGTCCCATTGCCCTTTCGGCAACAAAAATAACATTAACTATCAATTAATTCTCTCCTCGACCCGACTAAATCTATTAGTCGCATTAGACGAGAGATAAAGATAATAAAAACAATAAACTCTATCTTCCCCTTTAACGGAATAAATGGCGGATGAATATCTATTTCATCCCGCCTTCAAATTAGATGACTCTCTATGTCGTACTGGTCAAATATCGAAATAAAGCAATAAAATAATTTAATTAATCCTTTATTTTAATTCTCTCCTCGACCCGACTAAATCTATTAGTCGCTTTAGACGAGAGATAAAAAATACCTAAAATTCAAAACACATTTTAATTTGCTGCCCGCGACGATCAATCTATCGATCTGAGTAACTAGCAATGCCCCTTAATCCGTTATCTATACTGACTAAATCTCTTGGTCATCGCATCTAACGGTACCATATCAAATCAGGGTTGTACGCCCAAACACTCAAAACACATCAAACCACAAACTACGGATTTTCATCCTTTCCAATCAGGAAACTCAAAATGCCTTTCAAATTACAACTCAAAACTACGATAGGCCATTCAAAAAGCCTTCAAACCATTCAAATCTAATTATAAGGCGTACAACCCTGTGCCCGAACTACGTTGACTCTGATTCTCTCTAAGGAGATACGTAGGCACTTGGATAACCAAGGCGAGTCCCCCTCCCTAAAATCTCAATTTTCCCCTATTCACTTCCTTAGCTAATAACCTTAACTTTTAACCATAAACTGTTACCTTAGATTCAAAGCCCTAGGAAAGGGCTAAGGGTGCCTAACACCTTCCCTCGACCTGATTATAATAACTTACCCCGATCTCTAAACTGCGTAGGGTTTCCTATTCGCCCTTCAGAATAGGTGGCGACTCTAAATGTTATTTTTTAGGGCAGGTTGCTACACGTCCTTGATAAGAGCACCTGAAATTGCGCGCCCTAAATCCCTAAAATCCTTGAGAGGGTTAGTTGATATGATATGTCATGATGTCATGATGTTATGCGGATGTAACGCAATAGGTAAAGCATAAGGTAATAAGGAAGAATAAGTCCTACAAATAGTTCCTGCAAGGAAATGAAGGGTTAGTAGCAAACACAAACAAGTCACACAAGTCACACAATTTCCTTAGGCTTGGCTTGCATGGAGTTTAGATCATGTGGGATACCCTTCCCCAAAGATATTTCTAAGGATAAAGATGATATCAACAACGGGTTCTACCGAGTTATTCATAATTGTCAGTCCTTCTAAAGCACCCTCAGACATGATGCATTTGCACCATGAAATGATACTTTGAGAGAGAACCTATTTGAATTGTAGCATCGGGTAGCGACTAGTTCTCAACATTTGTCAAGAGTAGTCCCCCCACTACGTTCCTAAAGGCCAAGATGGGTTAAGGGTAACTAAATGTCCTTGAGCTTCGGCGCACCCGTAGATACATACATAGACCCCCCCTCATTTGAGAAAGGTGTGCATATGTTATGGAGTCCTAACTCAAGCGTGAACTTCATATTGACTCATCTCCCACATATGTGAAAGAGGTCGCCATGACTATGCCACTCCTAATCTTAAGTGTACTTGAATCCGGGTATAGGATTCGTCCTTCATTTAATTCCCGAAACAGCCCTGAAAACATAAATCAAGCAAAACAAACATTAAGTAATCCTAAACTTTAAGGTAACCCCTCTTTTATTCGAAAGCATCCCCAGTAGAGTTGCCATTTCTTTAAGTATTTCGGGCGAAAGGGTCTATCCGTACCATAAGAGGGCGGGAAGTCTTTCAATTGGATGTACGAGTCATCGAAGGGTCATCGAGAGGTATCGTTCGCTGCAAGACTGTCCCATGCCATAAAGAGGGCAGGTAGTCTCGGGGAAGAATATAATAGTCATTAAGGCAACAGTAAAGACTCCTTAGTATTCAAAGGGACGATCATCATTTATCGAGACAACATCGAGGGACGAGATCATATTTATCATAGGCAACTCGAAGGGACTATGATCTTTATATCGAGGGACTATGATGATTTTATCGAAGGCAACAGGCTAAGGAGTCCCTACGCTCGAAGGGACTTGACTACTTGATCGAGAAGGCAACGTAAGAGGAGTTATCCTAAAGGTGGGTGTGTGCAGCAATCACGTGGGTTAGATTCGAGTATTTAATCTTGGATTAGTGAGCTAAGTTCAATTACTCGTTGTCACTCCCTATTTACTAACCACGCAGATAATAGAAATTATAATATGCGGAAAGTAAATATCCTATGCTATTACAAAGCTTCGGGATTAGGGAGTACATAACCAAAACCGGGGAATGCGGAAAGTAAAAGTGCGGGAAAGTAAAACCTTAATTACTATTACATCCAAAAATGTGCAACCTATACACCATCTAGAATTTAAAAGACAAAAATTAAATACTTTAAATAAATAATTAAATACTAGCATAATTAAATAAAAGACAGAATTTAAACAAATCATGCGACATTCAAGAGTTTTGAGATGAGAAGAGAATCGTGGCTTGAAAGAAAATTCAATTTGATTACAAAAGGGTAAGCCTAAACCCTTATGGCTAGAAACCTAAGGGTAAAATCCTAGTTCACGGACAACACCTACCAAATATATGATTTAGGGTTAGGGGCAAAGGTTAGTGATAAAATCTAAAATTAATTATTATTATAAAAACCTAAAAATAATTAGCCTAAAATTAATTTATTATTGTTAGCCTAAAAATACTAATTAAATATGAATTATTAATTAGTTAACTAAAATCTAATTTCTAATTAATTTAAAACTATTAATTAAATACCCTAAAATAAAAAATTATTATATTTATATATAAAGAACCTAAGTTAAAGTTATTAAAAAACTTAAACTAAAGTTTTAGAAAAAGGTTTTAAAAAGTTATAATTAAAAGTATATATATAAAAAAACAAACAAATAATGAAAATAATTTAAAGGAACCTGGGTATATGCTCAGGTGTGGTCGCTCTATGAGGGTGTATGGTGAGGAAGCGTTCCTTGAGGCGTTGGATGGGGTCTTGAAACGATCTGATGGTAGAGATAGGGAGGATCTACCATATGCATACGTAACCTCGTCACACTGAATTCTGGGAATACAAACACCTCAAACTAAAAAATAAATGCGTCACGACCCACAAGGATCGAACTCACGAACATGATGTTGTTCACACCCCTTACCACCAATTGAACTAGACACATCATCTTGTCATTTATACGCCTGCAAAAGAATAAATAATAAAACATGTGATCAAATGCAAATTCAAAAATAGTCAAAACCTGGGTCTTCGTGCGCGTGACAGCCACTCAGGATGAGAGAGGAAAGTATGACTTTTGACTAGCGAATGAAACAAAGGCACGCGCGCTGAGAGAGGAAGTCAGATTTGACAAGCCAATGGAAATCAATGAATGGGCCATGCGTGAAGGTCAAACGTCCATAAGTACTATTCATTATTTTTCATGCGATGCGGCGGAATTTCCTGTGGAAATTCCTATGAATTCCCTTGCGGATTTTTCCTTCGAGTTTCCTGCAAAACCAAAACTCAAGCAAAACACGTGAAACAAGACAACACGAAGGCCCAGATTAACTAATGAGGACATTGCGAGTTCAATGGTGCAGTTGGTTTAAACTGAATCGTCTTGTATGGATGAAAACGAATGTATTCCGTGTTCATGCCCTAGCTATGGTGATACTCCGTTCTTGCACCAAACATCTGAAACAGTGGTTCTAAACGTCTCTAATTATCAACATGAACGTGAATATATGATTAGATAACATTTAAATTGCATGAATTGAAAGTCTTAAAAATTAAGAGAGGAACCAAATTGGTGATGCTGAATGAGGGAACTCGAAGATGCATGAGGCTTCAAGAACGATGTGCATGAACTCCTGGAGCCTTCAGAATAAAGATGGAATGCTTGGCACCAACTGTAACTCGTTGAAAGAATTTTTTTCTCGTGCCCTAACCTTTGGAGTTTTTTCTTGAAGTTCTATTAGGGCTTTGCACCAAATTTTCCGTCTGCCAATTCGTGTCCCCTAATGCTGAAATAATTTAGGTTATATAGAGGTTGGAATTAGGTTAAAAGATTGGAGAGGAAGATCAAGTTTTGATTTGGAAAAGATTTGATTCAAAAATTGCACTAAATCTTCCTATTTTTGTCTCAATATTGATTCAATATTTTCCAATCATATTTATCACGAATTTTTCATCAAAATGAGCATATTTGGATGATTGGATTTGATTTGGGATATTAATTTTGATTTAAACTAATTATTTCATATTTTCATGATTTATGAGTATTTAAATGAATTAAAATTCAAATAAATAAAATAAATGTGATAAAAATAAAATAATTGGTTTAAGGACATTTATGAAGCCCATAGTCATGTTTGGGATCCATTCTTTAGGCCCATTAGTCCAAAAACACCAAATTGTGCAATTAAGGTTTTGTGTTTTTCTCGAGAATTGACCAACTTCTGAGCCTTATATCTCCTTCAATTTTTATCATATGAAGGTGTTCTTGACCATTTTAGAAATATCAAGGTGTCCTCTAAAGCCTCCTTTTGGTTTCATCTCAATTGAGTTTACCATGTTCAAGTAATGAGCTTTGAGAAAAAATGACTTTTTGCGATCCTTTAGGAGGACCTGTAATGTTTTGACTTATATCTCTTAGGCAGAAGCATTTCTTGACCTTGGGCCCAACATCAAAGTCGTAGAGAATTGAATTTCCTTGAGAATGAGCATTGATTGAGGAATTCTTGATAAAGTATGACAGAGATATGATCGGTCAAAGTTGGGTTGACTTTTACCTAGAAACCCTAATTTAGCAACTTTTGAATTTGTTGATTTCTGATCTTTTCTTGATGAACCATGATCAACCCTTAATCAAATGATAAATTATACTTCATACTGAGGATGTTGACCAAAAATCAGAAGTTTTGACTGTGGTTTGACCATAGTTTGATTTTTAGGTCAACCGGTCGATTATTGATTGTTTAGGCCATTGCGTGAGCAATCTTTTGAATCAGAGCTTGAAACTTGGCATGAGGATCCTTTGAGGCATGTGAGAGACCATGAAGTCCACTTGAGGTGTCAGAATTTGATTTTACTTTGAGAGAATCAAAACCCTAGTTTGAGGGTTGTTATGTAGGAGAGAGACTGCATGCTTCCTTCTTGTATATCTTTGAGTATTTTGAAAAGTCAGAGGGACTGAAATATGAATAAATGTGATGGGCAAATTTGGGAGTATGACAACAATGATCTAAGAAACAAGTTATTTTGATATGGAAAAGCTAAAGATCAAAGATTCAAAGATTCAAATTAGGGTTTTAAAGACAAAAGTTTCACATTCTAATCATGCTTTAGTCATTTGAAAAAGAATAAAGTCTAATTAATTCATGGTATGAACAAAAAAAGACAAAGATATTCCAATGGTATGGCACTAATATCAACATTTTATCAAAAGATTCTATTAACAAGTATTAAAAATTTATACCAATTTATTTAAAGAAAACATATTTTTAATAATTTTTTGAAGATATTAAAAATAAATGTATAAAAATTAATCATTTACTAAACATAAAACAATTTGAATCAAACATCTTCATGGTATTAATCTTCACTTAAACATGGTATAAACCCAAGGAAACTAAATTCATACTCAAGTAAGCAAGTTAATTATGGTATCATGGCATCAAGAGTTTATCAAGAAATTAGACCCCCCAAACTTCCAACAAGACCTAAATTATTTAAACAAGAAACATATTTTTGTTTTTTATTTAATACATTAGATAAAATAAAGTTAAAACTTGATTAAATAAATAAAATATTTTTGGATTTTTTATCGTATTAAAATTAAATGAAATCATAAATGATAAATAGATAAATAAATTAAACCAAAAAGGAAAATGAAAAGATAAAAGAAATATAAAAAATTAAGAGCTCAAGTGAGCAAAATAAAAATGGCATAAAGATAAAATGCAATGGAATGTAAAGAACATAAAATAAAGAGCATAAAATAAAGAGCATAATATAAAATGCAAAAATATAAAGAGCACAAATATAAATTGCGGAAATATAAATGGCGTTAAAAGTAAAAGTTAATGCAAAATAAGGTAAGGGTAAACATGAGTGGATCAAGACCTAAGTCAAGGGAGCTTATGAGATCATTACATCAATCAAACATTTTTAAAGCCTTAGGACAAACTTATCACCATCCCAAAGTACTCAAAGTAATCTCATGATCACCTTAAAGTAGATTTGAAATGATGAAAGTTCATCAAGCCTTAATCCATACCTAATTGAACAAGATGAATCATCAAAGTCCAATTGATCTAAAAAAAAGAAGAAGATGGAGATGGAGATGGAGGTTCAAGAACACTTTTCAACTCTTGATTTAAAATCAATTGAGTTTTTCATAAAAATGGTGATGATTAAGGTACTAAATAAACAAAACAAGAGTGAAAATGCAATAGAGTTAAATAAAGAATAAGCATAAGATTCTACCTATTTAATAACTTAAAATAACATAATCAAGAGGGAAAATGAAGAGTTTTGGCTTAGTTTGCATAGAAATTGCTTGGAACTCAAAAATCACAAGTTTATAAAAAAAGTGGAATTTTGGAGCTTTCAAGTGAAGGAGTGAGTTGGGAGATTTTTTGTGTGTCCTTGAAACAAGAGGCAATGGCCTCTATTTATAGGAAAATTTTGTGATTTGTGGAAGGAAAAATATAATTAAAAAAATGTACCAAATTCAAATGGTGTTAGGTTGCTTTTTGTGAAGAAAAGTGGAAGTTATGGTTCCCATGAACTTTGACAAGCTTTATTCATGAACAATAGGGTGACTCTTATACTATTAGATAGTTGCTTGTTGGTTTTGTGATGTTTCAAAGTTAGAAGCAACAAAGAATGGGCTCAATGCATAAAGTTTTGTGATTAAAGTGGTTTTTCCAAAATGACAATGGTACCTTTAGTGTAAAAATGAAATGATTTAATGGACAAACACTTAACCACTTGGATAATGCTTCAATTAATGGTGTAAAGATTAAATTATGGATATATTTAGAAGCAATATAGGCTAACAAAAAATATTTGTAGAGAAATGGTTTGAGTTTTGCAACTTGGTTGATCATGGAAAAAGTAACTTCATGGTGCCATCTTCATAAATTCATATCTCCTAGCTCACAAATGCTATGGAGGAGTTCTCATACGTTTTGGAAAGCACTAAACATCCTCTACAACTTTAATGTTTAGTGTTTTCTCAAATTCTCAAAGGAGCTTGATACAAATGGCCTCAAAGTTGGGCATAAAACATGCATTTCTTCTATGATAACAAATACAACTAATAATAAAAAAAGTTAGTATAAATGATGAAAATAATAAAAACTAAAAGAATAAAATAAAATCAAGAAGAAAATGTTTTAATTTTCTTTTTTTTTTTAATAAAAAATGGGATCAGAAATAACGAAAAACGATAAAAAACAGACTCCTAATTAATCGGAAAAAAAAGAAAATAAATATATTAAAAGAAACTACATGCAACAAATTAATTAAAAAAACTGCAAATGATCAAAATTGAATATTAAAATACCCGGTTAAATAGACACTGACTATAAAAAACGACTACGAACTGCACCGAAAAAATAAAGCGAGCACACAAACATGATCTACGTGAAATGTAGATTCACAAAGCAGACAATTAAAGGTCAAAACCCAAAATATTTTTCTTTCTAATTTTCGTACAGTGTTGAATCGTTTTTTACCGGTCTACTTGTAACATTTGCTTCTTCCGAAAGAAGTTTTTCAAAATTAAAGTTGTTGAAGTCTTACTTGCGGTCTACCATGTTACAAGAAAGATTTAATGGCTTAGTATTAATAACAATTGAGAATGATATCTTAGAGACAATACAATATGAAGACTTGGTTGATGAATTTGCTTCAAAAAGTGTTCGAATGGTAGCTCTCTTTAAATAGATAGCATGTTGATCATAATATTAACTTGAAATTGTATTTTAATATTATTATTTAAAATATAACTATTTTCAATGTTATTTATAAGGATGACTATTTTTTGATGTTATTTACAGTTTAATTACATAATACTTTTATTTAAATTATTTATATATTTTTTATTAAAGGCTCGTTTTTAAAATTAGAATAGGGTCTCCAAATTATTTGAGACGACCTTGAATCTACTCACTACAAAAAGTGTGATACATACCAAAAACAAGCAACATTTATGGTTTGTTTGGATAATAAAAGAAAATGAAAGGAAAGAAATAAAACGAAAGAATGTTAAAGGAAGGAAAAAAAATGAATAGAAAATAAAGGTAAAGTGAGATGATTTTTTAGATGTTTGGTATCAATGAAAGTAAGAATAAAGTGAAAAGAAACATAGTTTTGATTTTATTAAATGTCCAAAATATCCGTATATATATATATATATATCGGCAATGGAATTCATTCCAAGAGAGCACAAGGGGTACTCAAACCCAACTTACAAACTCACCTAGGACACCTTTAAGAAGTCGATAACAAAGGCATAGTGTATCATTCATAAAAACTACTACAATAAGTAGAAGAAAATCTATCAGAATTGATCCATTTCCAAGAGGAAAATTTGATGGAGGAAATGCATTCTTCAAAGTTCATAACCTTATCTTTAAAAATGAAAGCATTCCTAAGTAACCATAATGACCAAGAAACAGCGAACCAAATGACATGCACCACCTCTCTAACAACCTTCTTTTTAATCTTGTAAAAACTGTTTGAAAAATCCACGAAGTCGTTCACCGAAACCTGCAGGGAGCAACCCAACCAAGAATGGACAACATACCAAATCCTTAAACTAAAATTACATTCTAGAAAGATATGATTCCTAGTCTCAGAAAAGCCTTCACAAAGCGCGCAGAACTTCTCTTTTTCCGCAAGCTCGATTCCTCTAACTAATAGATTATCTCTAGTTGGAAGCCTATTAAGAATAAACCTCCAACCAAACATAAGAATATTAGGCGGAACTTTCGCTTTCCATAATTGAGTTAACATCGCCTTCATATTCGAAGAAATCCACTGAATAAAGTCCTTGTTAGCAAAAACTTTGAAACACGAATTAACTAAAAAAACCTCATAGTTCTCGTGTAACCAGCTGAAAACATCATCACCTTCAACCACTGGTACGTTAACAAATATCTGGTCTATAAACTGCTCCAAAATCTGGTTATCCACATCGCTCAAATCCCTTATCGACTCAAAATTCCAACGCCAAAAACTCTCCTCCCTATAGCCCATTTCAGCCACACTCATGGATTTATTAACGACCAAAGCGAATAGCTCCGAAAACGCTGTTTTGAATGATTGGTTACCGAACCAATTGTAGCTCAAGAAAGGTAAGATGATTCCATCTTTCAACCTGCAAGCAATATTGTTAGTAAAAGAGTTAACCGAATCCTCAACTTTGCTGTCCAGCGAGACGAGATCTCTCCACCAAATAGAATCTCCTTTATTTTTATCTCGATTGTTGCAAGACAACAATTTTATTTCTCGCGTTGAGTTTCTATTGCGCACTATCCCACTCCAAATTGCTTTATTTTCTGTTAAAATTCTCCGCCTCCATTTTGATAGCAGAGCCCTACTGAAAACCTCTCAATGTTTAATACCTAACCCTCTTTCTTCCTTCGGCTTACAAAATGCCTTCCATCTAACCCAATGGATGGATCGAGAACTTTCGATTCAATTCCACAGAAAACCACAGTGAATTCTTCTTAACTCTTTCACAACCTTGAGCAGTATTTTATAGAAGGAAAACACATAGATCGGTACATCATTCAAGACTGAATTGATCACGTCTAAAGAAAGAAACCATCCTCTCCAAGCTTCCAGCTTCCTCCTACAGTTACTTATAACGTCTTTCCACATACCGCATCTACGAGGACTATCACCCACCATCACACCATGAAATTTAAAGGACATCCTTCATATATTAAATGATAGAAAGGTTGAAGCCCCTTCAAGGTTCCACTCTCCCATGTTAATTCCGTACAAATAACTCTTGTAAAGATTAACCTTTACCCCCGACTTAAGTTCAAAACCTCTTAAAATAGACTTCAAACACCAAAGATTCTCATGACTGCCATTTCCTAGCACGATGGTGTCGTCCGCAAATTGTAAAATGCCAATGGTCCCCTTCTCGTTGACTCGAAAACCTTGAAAATCTCCTTGAGATACCGCTTTGTTCATGAGGGTTGTTAATCCTTGCATCGCCATAACAAACAAAAAAGGGGAAAGAGGATCGCCATGCCTTAATCCTCTTTCCACCGAAAAGTCTTTCGTAATACTGCCATTAACCAAAATAGACATTGAGTTGTTAAAGATACAAGCTTCCATCCACTTGCACCAAAGATTTCCGAAACCCATTATAGACAACAAAGTTCTAAGGTAATCCCAGTTTACGCCATCATACGCTTTCTTGTAATCCACCTTAACGACCAAACAACACCTTTTATCCATTTTGTCCAAATCCATTGCTTCATTAACCAAAAGAAAATTATCTAAGATATTGCGACCTAGAACGAAAGCTGTATGTTTCGGAGATATCACAGTACCATATATATTATATTTATCAACTTACTCAAAAAAATGACTAAAACAAATTCGTAAGAAATATAATGTCGTGATGATTTATGATGAAGCCATATATGATAAATCATTAAAAATAACATATTAATTTGTAAAGTAAAAAAATAAACATTAATAAGTAGGTAATTAAAGTTAAAAAAAAATAATAATGAAAGTTTTCAAAAAGTGAAGAGCACTTTTGTATTTTTATAAAATTGAACAACCAATTCATAGATTAACCATAATCAATAGATTAAACAAATCAATAGATTAACCATAATTTGAGGGCCTAAAAGTAAATTAGAATGTTATTTGTATTTAATCAAAATAAATAATTAGAAATATTTGAATCTCACATTTAATTGACTCAATATTAAAGATTACAATTAATATTTACATCCAAATCATATTGAGTATCGTGTAGCCTTCAAAAGATGATTCAAGTGGCGTTGGAAACACAAACAAAAACTCATTGTTCTTCTTCTATTCCTTGAATCAAAGCTGATTATTATTTCTTTAAACAAGCATATGGTTGGATTAGTGGTTACTCCCCTTCTATTTCCTTTCCTTCCATCTTCCACATTCTCCCATATGTTTATGTTTTTAAACATTGCGTTTTGCAGTATTAATTTTTTTGAAATGGAAAGAAATTGTTTCATGTCTCTATAATTTCATAGTGCTTATGTTTTTTAAACATTGTGTTTTGTTGTATTTGTTTCTGACCACAAGAGTATCGTCGCACATCCTTTTCGTCGCTCAGATATGCAGGTCCATCGTTGTTGCCGCCGAAGGTTTTTGTTTTTTCCTCTTTCCATTTTTTTTAATTTCTTAAGCAAGCTTTAAATTAGTGGTTTAGATTTCATTGAAAAAAATAGAGAAAACAATTATGATTATTGGTTTGCGATTTGCATAAGTGAGTTTTTGTTTCGTTTCAATTATTCATAATATATTTTGCTTATACCCAAATATAGAAGAGATGCTCCTATCATAGAGATGAAAAATGTCTAATCTCCTAGGGTATTTGTTTTGGATTTAGTGGGATGCTTATAAGAAGTTCGTGGGTCCTTGTACGAAGCCCAAGAGGAGGCTATCCGAGGGTCCTTGCATTGTAAGCCCAAGAGGAGGCTATGGGAGGGATAATCGAGGGTCCTTGCATTGTAAGCCCAAGAGGAGGCTATGGGAGGGACAAGTCGTTTGTACAAAGCCCAAGGGGAGGCATGGTATAGTTGGTTTGAGCTCTTAGAGCGATTTCACCGGGAAACCATACTCTATGTCCTAACTTAAACTAGGGAGATTCTTTGCACGAAGCCCAATAGGAGGCTATGGGGAACCTAGTGTTGTACTAAGTTGAACAAGTATATATATAACATGAACAAACACATGAACAAGTATGAACAAACATGGACAAACATGAACAAGTATGAACAATTAAATATATATATGCCAAGGTGTGTGTATACAATGGAGTTTATGAAGGAAATATACCTGTAAGGATGATCCGTTTGTATACACGGGGCTCGGGACTTATACTCGGAGAGAGGCCCACTTGAGTTTATTCAAAGCTATGTAAACAAGTATTTACAAAAGGTCTTGGGACTTATACCTACATGGAGGCCCATGGTATTTTTGGGAAGATTTAAAGAAAACCTTCATTTTTTGATTTGTTATTCGAGGTTAAAAAAATCAAACTGATCGAGGTATGTACAAAAAGGTGTATGTACAATGAAATACCTAATTTCATGTAAAGGAATGGGACTTGCACCTATGTGGAGGCCCATGTTTTATTTTATAAAACATGGTTGATTGTTTTATTAAGAGACGCGAGGTTTCGTCGTTTGAAAACTGTTTGAAAGTTTGAAAGTTTTGAAAAAAGTTTTCTGTTTAAAGAAAAACTGTACAAAGAAAAGGAAAGGGACTTACACTCTCTAATATTCGAGAGGCCCATGTTTTATAAAAAACATGGTTGATGGATATGTACACAAGGAATGGGGCTTATACTCTCTAATATTCGAGAGGCCCACTGTTTTTGAAAATCAATTGATCAACCTAAAAGATTTGATCAAGGGTTTCTTTTGAAAAGAAAACCAAAAAGAAATGGTTTATCGTTTTGAAAAACTGTGATCGTTTGTTGTTAAACGGTTCGAAATTTTGAAAGAAATCAATTTCATTAAGACAAAAGTAAATATTATACTTAGTTAATACCTAAATGATTAGGGTTTGATCACAAAATATTTACAAGTAATTAAGTTTGAAAAATCAAATGAAAAACAATATTTAAAGTATTTAAAAAAACACTTAAAAATATGTCATTTTAAACCTATTAAAAATATACCAAATAATATATATTTTTGTGATTTTTTTGAATATTCATAAAATATATGTGTTAAATAAGAAGTGTACAAAAAATGAAGTTAAAATGATAAGTTTTGATTGGTTAAATAATTAATTGAAGTTGTGTGAAAAATCAAAGAAAACAAATGATAAAAAAGAGGTTTTGGCCCCTAAGGGTGTTGAACCCATGACCTGGAGGTTGTTTCTCAAAACAAAAGCCAACCGAGCCACGGTTGTGGCTTATAACATACACGCGTCCATTTAATATATTATCAATCAATTTTCCAGATTTATGAACAAAAAACGCGCCAAGAACACCATCCCAACTGAAATTTGAAAATCTCCAAAACTGTGTTGTTTTGATCAAGTAAAGGGTCTATCTCACTCGGTTTTTCATGAGGAACATGATGGTAATCTCACAATTCATTTATTTTAGCTCTAAGGTGATCAAATTTTTGATGAACACGAAGAACCCTAAAACTGAAATTCAATGTGAAATCGTATATGTGCAAGTTATGATGCAATTGATTGAGGGTTAATGATCCTCATAGGTGCAGAAACAAGATGGTATATCAATATTTTGTTTATGATGCATGTATGTAAGATTTTGAAGTTCATAAGGCTTACCTTAAAAAACGGAAAAACTGGAGATTGAATTTCGAGCTAGAGGTGTTACAGATGCTTTGTAATGATCTGGATAGCTTCAATGATGATTATGGAACATGTCTGGATGCTTGGAGTAGACTGAATTCATCTGAGCATAGCCATGGAACCCGATCTGCAGTTGCTTGGAGTAAGGATCGAATTTGATGATGGAGGTGTTTCAGATTGTTGGTAAGTGTTTGGATCATTCACATGAAGTATATGGATGGTGTTTAGAAGGTTAGTCTGGGCAGAATTGGCTTGGTATGGATTTTGGCATGATAAGGTTCACTATATGCAAACATGGAGGTTGAAGAGTGATTCTGAGTTTTAGATGTTTTTGGGGTGTGTGAGTGGATCAAACACATCCCATATGATGTTTATGAGTTGTGGGAAACATCACTTTGCTCAGAACTTTAAAGGTTTTGAGGTTGGAATTTCTCCCTCTTTGAAAAACTATGAAACTTGCATTCTAAGAAAGGAAGAAAAAACATATAATTTGTGAGGTTTTGGTGTGATTTGAAGAGTGGAAATGACCTCTATTTATAGGCCAAGCTTTCTGAATACAAAGCCTTTGCAAGTGGATCAAAGAGTGATGATTTGGCTTAAGGGATAGAATGGAATCTTTCACATTAAATGCAAATGGTTAAAAATGACTTAACCATGGTTAATCTTCCAAGCTTCTTATCTTCTTCCATTCTGATCTTCAAATCAGAAAATATCTCTCAATTATTGCATTGATGCATCATTACTTGCATTATAGGTCATATGGTTCAAAACTTTGGCAAAATGACTTGAAATTTCAAGTGAAAATGATCACTAAATGCATAATTCAAGACCATAGCTATGCTCCATATTTTTTCATGCTCTTGGAAATTTTGGAAAGCTCATGTTATGTACTTCAAAACCCTAGTTGAAAGTTTCTTCAAGACCTTTAAGGAAATGGGTGAAAATGATCCATGAACTTTGAAAAACACTTAGAAATTTTTCTAAGTATGAAAATCAAACTTTTGACTTTTTGATTCTTGATTGATTTTCTTGATTTTTCTTGATCAAATGACTTCATATATCATATATTGATGATTTGAAACTTCAAAAGTCATGGTTGACCAAAATTTCCAAAAAGTCAATGGTGATCTTGTACAGTTGACTTTTTCAGACGAATCGCGTTTCTGGAGATTTCTAATGAATCAAGCTATCCTCACCAAATGAATGGTATGAATGGATCACATTGATTTATTGGAGGACCTTGAGCCATTGTTTAAGTTGTGGAACCATGTTCTGATTAAAAAGTTAGTGGTTCAGGGGAATTAGGTCAAAAACCCTAATTGTCGACCTGATGAAATTGATGACTGTGGATCTTGAATTGAGATACAATTTCCATTGGATAGTGCCATAGGGATTATTTGAATATGATTGAAACCTTTTAGTGATCCCCTGGAGCTTTTTAGGGTTTCCCAAATGTGATCCCTGATTTCAATCCCTGATAGTTCAAAACCCTAATCTGATGATTTGAAATTTCACTGTTGATCAATCCTTGTGTAGGAGATGTCTTGAGCCAATAGATTAGTTCAAAAATGATGTAATTGGGGTCTTGAGATCATGTCCCAAGTCATTAGGTCAAATCCTGAGTAAAAGTCAGGAGTATCCTATCTTCAGTCAAAACCCTAATCTGGTTGATTCAGAGCCTTTGGGTTTGTTGAAATGAATCTTTGAGGACCAAATGTTGATTGTTGATGAAGATGATTCATTTGATATGAAGGGAGAACAAAACCCTAATTGATTGTTACTTGTACTGATGAGTGATTTCTTGATTAAACCCTGCTAAGTCACAAGTAGCAAACACAAGCTATGCAATTTGTTAGAGATGCAAATGATGCATATGAAATGATATGAGGTGGTATCTTAGGTCAAAAATTGGGGTATGACAGACGTTATCAATCTTGATCGCAAACCCTCGACGCAAAAATGATTGTGTGTAGTTGTGTCGGAGATGAGAAGAAGAACGAAGATGAGAAGCCTTTGTGTCTCTTTCAGTTGTAAAGTGTTCAGCACTTCAATAATTGACAGCAAACAATATATATGGGAGCTGGTGTGTTGATGCAGAGCAAACATACAATTTTGGCATTTTTGTGAAGGTAGGTTGACCTGTTTTACTGATTAGGTCGACCTAACAGAAGCAGATTTAGTTGAGTTGAAATTGTACCCAGTTAGGTTGACCTGTTGAAGGTTTAGGTCGACCTAAAGTCAGTTGTTGCCAGTTAGGTCGACCTGTTGAAGGTTTAGGTCGACCTAAAGTCAGTTAAAATGCGTTTTTAGGACTTTTCTTCAGTTTAGGTCGACCTAGGAGTGTGGGTATGTCGACCTAACAGTGACATGTGTAAATTCCTTCAGTTTAGGTCGACCTAGGAAGGTGAGTGGGTCGACCTAACAGTGGCATGTTTGTATCTTATTTGTTTTCCTTAATTTGAGTCGACCAAATGATGTACTGGGTCGGCCTAGTTGATGCAAAACCATATGTTGAGTAATTTGAGCTTTATAGGTTGACCTTGACACAGGGTAGGTCGACCTACATTGTCTTAGATAGCCAAAACTTGATTTTCCTTGAGTCATCCACTTGTGCTTTTGTGTTTGCTCACTTATGATGTTTGCCATGAATCGAAAACTCCTTGGTGAGTATAGGCTTGTACTTACATACTCCCCCTTTTTGATGATGGCAAACATTTGATTAAATGACGAAAGCTCCCCCGGTCTTGTATGCGTAAGCTCCCCGTACTCTCAACTCATCTCCCCCTTTGACAACATCAAAAGAAAGAAACCAGGAGAATAGTAGAAGAGAATAACAAAATAATCTAAACAAAACAATGTCTTACATAACACAATAGTAAAGAAATAGAGCATAATATCCAAACATATTTAAAGGTACAAACCAATCTTAAGTTCAAGCAATAAAAGACATAATAACATGACAGAAATGAGATGCAATGCAATGAAATGAACTAATGCAATGAAATGACATAATAACTTTGTTGAAGAAAGTCAACAGACGTCTTGCATAATCTCTGTAAGGAATCAAGCCAGGGTGGTAAGTTTCCCACTTGTCTTTGATTTGGTTGATCACAAGGGCTGAATCTCCATATATGTCGAGGATCTTGATCCTTAAGTCAATGGCTTCTTCGAGACCCATGATACAAGCTTCATATTCTGCGATGTTGTTGGTGCAATCTGTCATACCCCAAAATTTGCCCACACTTTTTAGTGACAAAAATTTTCAAACTTATTTTCAAAATTGGATTTTATAAAATCTTGGGTTCATTTACATCCTGAATTTTATAAATATTCGATTCAAATTCTATTTTAAAATATAGTAGTTTACTCTTAAAATTGCTTATATTTTAATAAATAGAAAATGCTGGCCGATACTTCATACACTTTCAATTGGCTTTTTATTTCAAATAAATAATATAGCTCAGTTGGTTAGGAAGTAAGGCTTACATACAAAAGGTCACAGGTTCAATTCCCGCTTGGTGCATTTCCATCTTTTTAAACTTTTTTTTAATCTTTTTTGCACCTGGACACAAGTACGACCAGGTTCTTAATGTCTTGGATCAAGAAGGTCCATGGGCCTTTGAGTTGGATCATTTCCTTTTTAGGAGTGGTTTTAACCTAATTCTCAGTCTATAAATAGAGCACTCCACACTCTTCCTTTCTCACTAACAATTTTCTAACCATTCTCACAACTTCTAAATTCTCTCATTCACAGTTTTTACAAAGTTTTTTATACACTTTTTTTAAATCTCTATTTTTTGGCCGATGATTTTCATATGAGGCCCCCTTGTATTTTTAAGTTTGTTTTAATCATATGCTGATAAATGATAAATCTGATGATTAGTTTTTTTATATATATTTTAATTCTTATTATATTATTATACGCTAACTTTCTTACTAAATTCATATACATTAGTATTATTAATTTTTGCACTAAGAAACTCACATTATCCATCATTCTTTTTCATATCTTATTCACAGCATACATGAATCCCATATTGCTAATTAGACTCTCTTTTACTGTAACATGAAATTTTTCACGTGAGCCACGAACACCACTTTTACACTACTTTTACTTTATCTTCTAACATAACAAAACCCAAATACATCAGCATGTTTTATTACATCTCTAACCTAATATTTCAATTCATAATAGAAATCATTCAAAGTTAAATTGTACAAAGCTATAATTTTTTTTCACCAATGCAATTTGTATGGTTTTTATTGCAGACGATGAAGAAGAACATTTGAAAACAGAATACTAAATTCTAACACTCTTCATCTCACAACCCCCTTTCTTCTAAGAGGCTCACATACATGATTAAATCCAAACCATGAATTAGAATAATGTTTGTTCTTCTTTGTTTTGTTTTGAATCCAGATAGGTAAAACTCAGCAGCCTCCTCGTTACCGCAAACAACGCATCACACTTTCCGATCGAGAAGCCCAGCGAACCTCTTCCGATCGAGACCGTTTCACTCGCAACAACTTCAATCCGTTTTCAATCATCTTCGTCAGTTCAAAATCAATCAACAACATCAACAATACCTTCATCACATTATCATCGCAGCACCATGTTCAGAACCACGACAACCCTCGGATCGATAACGCCATCGAGGATCTTCATCAGCTTTAGACGTTAATCGATTCACCCTACATCTGCAACAAACATTCAGCAGCCCCGATCGGTAACCACTTCCGCCCAATTTTGATTTGAAGAGTGATGTTAGTGTTTTTTTTGTTTCTTGTGTTTCAATTTCAGGTTTTGTCTTAACACTTGCTTCATTGAGGAAGTATTTGAATAAGAAGATGGAATGCAAGGCAATTCTGTGAATAAAAGGAGTCAAGAGACTGAGAGAGTATTGAGACATGAAGGAGATTCATTGTTGAGTGTGAAAAAGCAAAAAAGCAGATAGAGAGATTGAAAGCTGAGGCTGAGAAATACGTTGAGAGAGAGGCGGATATTTTTGGTCCTTTAGGGTTTACTTCAATTTCTTTGGGCCTTGCTACTGGTTGGAGCCCATTTCGTTTTTACATCCATCACTACCCAGCCAAATACTGCACCCCTGGCCGATGGTTCTTTTTATTTATTTTTCTTATTTAGTTTTTACTAACTTACACTAATTGTTTTTTTTAATAAAATAAACCAAATAAAAATCACAAAAATAAAATCAACTAGGATTAGAATTAAAATTAGCTAATTTAATTTAGTATAAGTAGGATCTCAATTTATTTAATTAGGAATTTTTTTTAGTTAAAGCATATTTAATCTTTTAATTAATTTAGAATTAGGATCAAATTAAAGTTAATAGTTTTTTTAGACTTAGGCTTTCTCATTTATTTTTCAAGATCAATTTCTCCCGATTTCTGTTCTAATCTCTAAAAACCCTTGTATGGCGCATGTTTGATTTATTTTATGTTTTTTTAGACATTAGAATGTATATAGGTCAAAGAATGTAAATATCATAGTGAACTTATTTACTTTCCCGCACTTTTAATTTCCGTATTTTTTATATATTTTGTTTAGATGTATGATAATTAGGGTGTGTATGGCAAGATAAATGAAACGATAGATCACATAAAAATACAAGATAAACTATAAATCAAATCCAACACACATGCACGCACTCACCCTTAGGGTACGCCCCTCTTGGTTGCCTTCGATTATAAGGTCGTGTCCCTCGAATGTAGAGTTACCAATTAGAAAAGTCCCTCGATTAAGAATCATTGTAAAGATCATAAGCCCCTCGATGACCCACGATGTTGCCTCGATAATATGATCTAGTCCCTCGAGTGGTTGCCTACGAAACAATGATTGTCCCTTCGAATATTGCTAAAGGTACCTTTACATGTTGCCTTCAAAACGACCTCGATGACCCTTCGATGACCCGCACGTCCAATATAAACAAGGATTTCCTACTCCTATATAGTATGGATAATCCTAGGAATTTTAAAAGGTATAGAAAAAGACCAACTATTTAAGGTAGTGCTCTTAATATGCCTAGCTCAATAAAAAACATCTTTTCAAAAACTCTTTCGAAAAACTAAGGCTACGCATTTACGCTAAAGTCCTTATGTCCCTTTTCAATTCAAAACAAACAAAACAAACATGAGCTAAGTAAATTAAGAGCCCGTAGATAACTACGGATGAAAAGGGTGCTTGCACCTTCCCTTTTCATAATTTACCCCCCGAGCCCGCTTTCTTTCAAAAGGGTCTTTTTCTGTACTTTTTGCCCTTCCTAACATTGGACAAAATAAAAGTCGGTGGCGACTCATGCTCACCGCAACATTGTTGCATATAAAAATAAAAGTCAGTTCACCGAGTTACAGAACTGGCGACTCTGCTGGGGAGTCTTTAAGAGGGGTTTACCTTAGGGCTTAGTTCATGATAATGTTTTTAATTGTTTGTTTGTATGCTTTATTCTTAAAGGTTGTTTGGGATTGTTCTGTGTGAAAGATCCTACACTCGGATCTGAGTACCTTAGGTAAATGGCATGAGATCAAGGAGACTGCACAGCGTATACTGATGTGGTTGATCTGATGGCCATCGTTAGTGTGACACATTGGTTTGTCCTGGTGTTCCTTGGGATCCGACCTGAGGAAATGCTTGGCTGCCGCGTGGTGTCATTAAGCACTAATTCGCCCCTAGAACCTTAGTTGAACTAAACTTCGGCCTTTTAGAAAGTAGCGAGATGGCTGGCTTTGGTTCCGACTGAAGTTGGTTGATACTCGAAGCTACGCTCATATGGACTGGACTTTCGGGACCTTTTCGGTTGGTGATTCGATCGCCGAACTGAAATAAGCGCCTTCGAGAAAGGTCAATGATATGAGCTCCCTAGAACCCAATCTTTATCTAGGACAGGTTGAACCAACTAAACTTCAGTGGGAGGGTACTTACCTTTGAACTTCATGCAAGCCTTTAAACCTAAGGCTACTTGTGTGACTTGTTTGTATTCATTATCTAACCGTTGGTTTTCTTGCAAGGTTTGTTTATACCCTAATCGTTTGGTTTCCTTGCAGGATTTGTTCATACCCTAACAGGTTTTGTGTGTAGGACTTACTTGTCCATATTACCTTATGCTTTTACCTAACATGCTGACTAACCTTTTTCAAGGATCTTAGGGATTCATAACACATACTTTCCAGGTACTATGGAAGGACTATCAAGAGCCTAAATTTATATCAAGGGGCAAGAGGATTTATTTTCCTCTAGGCAGATGCCTTCAAACTCAAGGGTACAATTCCTATCAAGGGGCAGGAGGATTTATTTTCCTCTAGCCACATGCCTTCAAACTCAAGGGTAAAATTCCTATCAAGGGGCAAGAGGATTTATTTTCCTCTAGCCAAATGTCTTCAAACTCAAGGGTACAGTTCTTATCAAGGGGCAAGAGGATTTATTTTCCTTTAGCCACATGCTCTTAAGCTCAAAAGTACCATACCCTGAATCAGAGGCTATGACCCACTGGATATGGTGAGCCTGATTCTTAAAGAAGGACGTTCAGAGATGGAAGTCGTAGTTCTTCAACAAAGCTGCAACTACATTTCAATGTTGCAAATTGGGTTCCAAAAAGATCCTTGAAAACATTGCATATGCATTTGCATTCAAATCATTGCATAACAGGTTCCCAGACAACGAGCTTCTCATTTTCTGCCTCAAATCCCTAAAGCTTGATACTTACAACTCCTTTGTGGCTTCGTCAGAATCTTCTTCTTAGAAGTAATCTGTAGTTCAGATACGAACGCTGGGTTTGGTTTCCTCTCTAGGGCACTTGGTCAGTCGATTGATAATTGCCAACCAGTCCGAGATAAGGTACAAGACTTGATTGATGCAAAGGCTATCATATTCACACCTGCAGGCCAGATTTGAAGTTCTCCTTCGACTCAATGGACCTTCTGAAGCAATAAGTCCATACGGAGAAAATCTCCTCAATGTTGGCAATTCGTAATTTCTCATGCATTTTCATGCGTAATCTTTCTTGTTCTTGTTAATACTGTCTATATGCAATACTTGTTTGTTTTTGAACTATAATAACGATGCATTGGATGTTTTTGTCTTGTAAAAATTCATTCGCTCTCGCTCTAATATGTTCTTATTTGCTTGCGATACCAAGCTCTCTGTGATAAAGCATGATGACTCTGAAGGGAGAATGACGAACACATAATACCAATAATCTCAAATGGTGCGCTTTCGAGTAAAACCCTGTTGATGATGTACAGGCATTGTTTCAAATCCCCAAACACTGGAGATATAAGGAAGTTAATCCCTTGTTCAACCCCTTTGAGCCTTGAAGTAGGAGTTTCTTTTCTATACGAAGAACCCTCACATTTAACCCAGGGGCAGGGTAGTATTCAGTTAATTTGATTGAGCATTCAAAATTCATCAGGAGCACGTATCCAAGGATACAACAATGGCTACCTTTCAAAATATTGAGGAAAAGTCAATACCAGAATGGTCATCCCTCGTCAATCAAAAAATGAGGCAGTCACAATATTTCCAATCAATCGAAGATGTCTCAGGGTCACATGATTTGTGCAAAAAAAAAAAAAAAAAAGAGAAAAGAATGAAAAAAAGAAGAAAAGAAAAGAAAGTTTGCTGAGTCAACAACTCGAAACAAGTGACTTAGGCAAAAGTTAGGGCATCCCGCTGGACGTCAAACCCGGAGTTCAAAAGAATTTGTCCAGGCAAAAGTTAGGGAAACAAAAAAGATCCTCAACAAAAGGGAAAAGTCGTGTGACCATAAATTCAAGATCATGTGATCAGACACCAAGAACAAGATGTATAGTGATCGCATGACCAAACACCTCATTGATTCCTCAATCATCTCAAACTCCTCTTGAAGAATGAACGCTCACATCGAGTTAACTGAGCTTAGGTTGGAGAACATCACGAAGGGGGTGGGCACCAATAAAATTTCGAGCCTAAAAATCCTTTCTTCTAAAAACCGTGAACCTGGCCACGTTACAACCTTTAAAAGTCCTAATTGAGGCAGGGTTAATTCGAAAGCATACTGTAACGATAATACGGTAAACTGACTCCTAGGAGTTTTGCTAAACACTTGAGTTGGTATTGCGCCACCTTTCATAAAAAAAATCGATGTTTTGACATCCTTTCAAAAAAAAAAAAAAAACTTCTTTAAACTTCAAGACAAACATGAACTTTGCATTAAAATTTTATTTCTCATACTAAACATTCTTTGCATATGAACAAGTACTTGACACCAGGAAAGCTTCCATCATGAACTGCAGATGAAAAAATTTTCCTCTCAAGGGACAAGTTGTCTTCAGAACTCCGTTGAGTTCGAGCGAGAATATCTCAAATACTGATCACCCTCAGGGGCACAAAAAAAGTTGAATACCCTTTTGAGTAAGAGTTCACATATCTGGGGCAATCAAGTCAAGACTCGAAGACTCTCTCAGAAGCGTTGATCAATCAGGGGCATCGTTCCTAAACTCATGATACTGGGGCAGGTAGCACAAATCTCAGGAAGCCCTCCCGACGCTTTAGTAATGCTCCGAAAAGCAGAAAGATTTCCCATGACTGACTCAGTTGGCTAAAACGCCAATGTGTACAAGGGGCACGACATATAATTGTCCAATTCATCTGGGGCGGTCAAGTCGAGATTCAAATAATCTCTCAAAGGCGCTGAAGAGCTAGGGATTTAATTTCCCCGCCAAACACTGATACAATTTACTGTCATCATTAACAACATTTTCATTCATACATCATACATCTCATGGCACATGCATAACAGTCTCATTCATTTCAAAAAACATACAATACATACATCATGACATTGCATAAAACCAACTTTATCTTTCGGGTTGACCAATCGGTCAGGCAACTATCGTCAACAAAATTAAATGCAGCCTAAAGTATGGCTCTTTCAGATATGGTCTAATGAATGACTCGTTCTGATGTCCTACTTCCAGATATGGTCTAATGTACGACCCGTTCTGGTATTCCTCTTCAGATATGGTTTAATGAATAACTCGTTCTGATGTCCTACTTCCAGATATGGTCTAATGTACGACCCGTTCTGGTATTCCTCTTCAGATATGGTTTAATGAATAACTCGTTCTGATGTCCTACTTCCAGGTATGGTCTAATGTACGACCCGTTCTGGTATTCCTCTTCAGATATGGTTTAATGAATAACTCGTTCTGATGTCCTACTTCCAGATATGGTCTAATGTACGACCCGTTCTGGTATTCCTCTTCAGATATGGTTTAATGAATAACTCGTTCTGATGTCCTACTTCCAGATATGGTCTAATGTACGACCCGTTCTGGTATTCCTCTTCAGATATGGTTTAATGAATAACTCGTTCTGATGTCCTACTTCCAGATATGGTCTAATGTACGACCCGTTCTGGTATTCCTCTTCAGATATGGTTTAATGAATAACTCGTTCTGATGTCCTACTTCCAGATATGGTCTAATGTACGACCCGTTCTGGTATTCCTCTTCAGATATGGTTTAATGAATAACTCGTTCTGATGTCCTACTTCCAGATATGGTCTAATGTACGACCCGTTCTGGTATTCCTCTTCAGATATGGTTTAATGAATAACTCGTTCTGATGTCCTACTTCCAGATATGGTCTAATGTACGACCCGTTCTGGTATTCCTCTTCAGATATGGTTTAATGAATAACTCGTTCTGATGTCCTACTTCCAGATATGGTCTAATGTACGACCCGTTCTGGTATTCCTCTTCAGATATGGTTTAATGAATAACTCGTTCTGATGTCCTACGCCAGAAATGTTCCAGAAGCTTGAACCCCGGATAATCTGAGATCTACGACAGAAATGTTTCGGAAGCTCGAACCCCGAAAATCTATGAATCTCTATCCGAGATATACGTTTGGAAGCTTGAACCCCAAACATTCTGAAGATCTATCATATACACACGCTGGGAAACATGACCCCCCCACTCAGCTAGATGGCATCTCTAAGCCCATCTCCGTTAAAAGTCCCTGCATCTGCAAGGGCAAATTTCTTGGTATTCTAGTGTTCAATCCTCTTCTACCTTCAGATCACGATTGGCAGACGTGCCAATCTACCTCTTCAGGTTTAAGAAGATTGAACAGGGGCAGCTGTCATACCCCAAAATTTGCCCACACTTTTTAGTGACAAAAATTTTCAAACTTATTTTCAAAATTGGATTTTATAAAATCTTGGGTTCATTTACATCCTGAATTTTATAAATATTCGATTCAAATTCTATTTTAAAATATAGTAGTTTACTCTTAAAATTGCTTATATTTTAATAAATAGAAAATGCTGGCCGATACTTCATACACTTTCAATTGGCTTTTTATTTCAAATAAATAATATAGCTCAGTTGGTTAGGAAGTAAGGCTTACATACAAAAGGTCACGGGTTCAATTCCCGCTTGGTGCATTTCCATCTTTTTAAACTTTTTTTTAATCTTTTTTGCACCTGGACACAAGTACGACCAGGTTCTTAATGTCTTGGATCAAGAAGGTCCATGGGCCTTTGGGTTGGATCATTTCCTTTTTAGGAGTGGTTTTAACCTAATTCTCAGTCTATAAATAGAGCACTCCACACTCTTCCTTTCTCACTAACAATTTTCTAACCATTCTCACAACTTCTAAATTCTCTCATTCACAGTTTTTACAAAGTTTTTTATACACTTTTTTTAAATCTCTATTTTTTGGCCGATGATTTTCATATGAGGCCCCCTTGTATTTTTAAGTTTGTTTTAATCATATGCTGATAAATGATAAATCTGATGATTAGTTTTTTTATATATATTTTAATTCTTATTATATTATTATACGCTAACTTTCTTACTAAATTCATATACATTAGTATTATTAATTTTTGCACTAAGAAACTCACATTATCCATCATTCTTTTTCATATCTTATTCACAGCATACATGAATCCCATATTGCTAATTAGACTCTCTTTTACTGTAACATGAAATTTTTCACGTGAGCCACGAACACCACTTTTACACTACTTTTACTTTATCTTCTAACATAACAAAACCCAAATACATCAGCATGTTTTATTACATCTCTAACCTAATATTTCAATTCATAATAGAAATCATTCAAAGTTAAATTGTACAAAGCTATAATTTTTTTTCACCAATGCAATTTGTATGGTTTTTATTGCAGACGATGAAGAAGAACATTTGAAAACAGAATACTAAATTCTAACACTCTTCATCTCACAACCCCCTTTCTTCTAAGAGGCTCACATACATGATTAAATCCAAACCATGAATTAGAATAATGTTTGTTCTTCTTTGTTTTGTTTTGAATCCAGATAGGTAAAACTCAGCAGCCTCCTCGTTACCGCAAACAACGCATCACACTTTCCGATCGAGAAGCCCAGCGAACCTCTTCCGATCGAGACCGTTTCACTCGCAACAACTTCAATCCGTTTTCAATCATCTTCGTCAGTTCAAAATCAATCAACAACATCAACAATACCTTCATCACATTATCATCGCAGCACCATGTTCAGAACCACGACAACCCTCGGATCGATAACGCCATCGAGGATCTTCATCAGCTTTAGACGTTAATCGATTCACCCTACATCTGCAACAAACATTCAGCAGCCCCGATCGGTAACCACTTCCGCCCAATTTTGATTTGAAGAGTGATGTTAGTGTTTTTTTTGTTTCTTGTGTTTCAATTTCAGGTTTTGTCTTAACACTTGCTTCATTGAGGAAGTATTTGAATAAGAAGATGGAATGCAAGGCAATTCTGTGAATAAAAGGAGTCAAGAGACTGAGAGAGTATTGAGACATGAAGGAGATTCATTGTTGAGTGTGAAAAAGCAAAAAAGCAGATAGAGAGATTGAAAGCTGAGGCTGAGAAATACGTTGAGAGAGAGGCGGATATTTTTGGTCCTTTAGGGTTTACTTCAATTTCTTTGGGCCTTGCTACTGGTTGGAGCCCATTTCGTTTTTACATCCATCACTACCCAGCCAAATACTGCACCCCTGGCCGATGGTTCTTTTTATTTATTTTTCTTATTTAGTTTTTACTAACTTACACTAATTGTTTTTTTTAATAAAATAAACCAAATAAAAATCACAAAAATAAAATCAACTAGGATTAGAATTAAAATTAGCTAATTTAATTTAGTATAAGTAGGATCTCAATTTATTTAATTAGGAATTTTTTTTAGTTAAAGCATATTTAATCTTTTAATTAATTTAGAATTAGGATCAAATTAAAGTTAATAGTTTTTTTAGACTTAGGCTTTCTCATTTATTTTTCAAGATCAATTTCTCCCGATTTCTGTTCTCATCTCTAAAAACCCTTGTATGGCGCATGTTTGATTTATTTTATGTTTTTTTAGACATTAGAATGTATATAGGTCAAAGAATGTAAATATCATAGTGAACTTATTTACTTTCCCGCACTTTTAATTTCCGTATTTTTTATATATTTTGTTTAGATGTATGATAATTAGGGTGTGTATGGCAAGATAAATGAAACGATAGATCACATAAAAATACAAGATAAACTATAAATCAAATCCAACACACATGCACGCACTCACCCTTAGGGTACGCCCCTCTTGGTTGCCTTCGATTATAAGGTCGTGTCCCTCGAATGTAGAGTTACCAATTAGCAAAGTCCCTCGATTAAGAATCATTGTAAAGATCATAAGCCCCTCGATGACCCACGATGTTGCCTCGATAATATGATCTAGTCCCTCGAGTGGTTGCCTACGAAACAATGATTGTCCCTTCGAATATTGCTAAAGGTACCTTTACCTGTTGCCTTCAAAACGACCTCGATGACCCTTCGATGACCCGCACGTCCAATATAAACAAGGATTTCCTACTCCTATATAGTATGGATAATCCTAGGAATTTTAAAAGGTATAGAAAAAGACCAACTATTTAAGGTAGTGCTCTTAATATGCCTAGCTCAATAAAAAACATCTTTTCAAAAACTCTTTCGAAAAACTAAGGCTACGCATTTACGCTAAAGTCCTTATGTCCCTTTTCAATTCAAAACAAACAAAACAAACATGAGCTAAGTAAATTAAGAGCCCGTAGATAACTACGGATGAAAAGGGTGCTTGCACCTTCCCTTTTCATAATTTACCCCCCGAGCCCGCTTTCTTTCAAAAGGGTCTTTTTCTGTACTTTTTGCCCTTCCTAACATTGGACAAAATAAAAGTCGGTGGCGACTCATGCTCACCGCAACATTGTTGCATATAAAAATAAAAGTCAGTTCACCGAGTTACACAATCAAATAGCAATCTGGCAGAGAACGGGATATGAGTACCCTTGGGAGTGATGATGACTGCCCCAATTCCATTGCCAAAAGCATTAACTGCTCCATCAAAAATTAGGCCCCATCTTGATCCAGGATCAGGACCTTCTTCTGGTAATGGTTCGTCATAATCTTTCATCTTCAAGTACATGACATCTTCATCAAGAAAGTCAAACTTGAGAGATTGATATTCATTAATTGGTTGATGCGCCAAGTGATCGGCGAGAATGCTTCCTTTGACTGCTTTTTGAGCACGGTATTCAATGTCATATTCGGATAACAGCATTTGCCATCGGGCAATCCTTCTTGTTAAGGCAGGCTTTTCAAAGACGTACTTGATCGGATCCATTTTAGAGATTAACCAAGTAGTATTGTTGATCATGTATTGGCGGAGACGTTTGGAAGCCCAGGCCAAAGCACAGCATGTTTTTTCGAGCATGGAGTAACGAGACTCACAATCTTTGAATTTCTTACTTATGTAATAGATGGCATGCTCCTTCTTACCGGTTTCATCTTGCTGTCCAAGCATACAACCCATGGATTCTTCCAACACAGTAAGGTACATGATTAGTGGTCTTCCTTCAACCGGAGGAGTCAATATTGGTGGTTCTAACAAGTACTCTTTGATACTGTCGAACGCTTTCTGGCAATCTTCAGTCCATACAACCCCTTGATCTTTACGGAGAAGCTTGAAAATTGGCCCACAAGTAGCAGTCATTTGAGAGATAAATCTGGAGATATAGTTCAATCGTCCGAGAAATCCTCTTACTTGCTTTTCAGTTTTTGGTGCAGGCATCTCTTGAATAGCTCTGACTTTGTCGGGATCTACTTCAATACCTCTTTGGCTGACAATGAAACCCAAGAGTTTTCCAGATCTAACCCCAAAAGTACATTTGTTAGGATTCAAGCGAAGCTGATATTTCCTTAGTTGATGAAACAACTTCAAAAGGTATTTAATATGTTCTTCTTCTGTGCTGGACTTGGCTGTCATGTCGTCCACATAAACTTCAATTTCTTTATGCATCATGTCATGAAAGAGAGTAGTCATCGCCCTTTGATAAGTGGCGCTTGCATTCTTTAATCCAAACGACATCACTTTGTAGCAAAAAGTACCCCATGGGGTGATGAAAGATGTCTTCTCCATGTCTTCAGGAGCCATCTTGATCTGATTATAACCGGAGAACCCGTCCATGAAGGAAAAGACGTTGAACTTAGCAGTGTTATCAACCAGCATGTCGATATGTGGTAATGGAAAGTTATCTTTTGGACTGGCTTTGTTCAAGTCACGGTAGTCAACACACATTCTGACTTTTCCATCTTTCTTTGGAACTGGCACTATGTTGGCCAACCATTGAGGATACTCTGAGGTGACTAGAAAACCTGCGTCGACCTGTTTTTGAACTTCCACTTTGATCTTGTTAGCCATATCAGGGTGAGTCCTTCGCAATTTCTGCTTAACTGGTGGACATTCTGGCTTCAATGGCAAGAAATGCTGAACAATATTGGTATCCAACCCAGGCATGTCTTGGTAGGACCAGGCAAACACGTCAACATATTCTTTGAGAAGGTCTGTCAACTTACTCTTGATATCAGCATCAAGTAGCGATCCAATGGTCACTTCTTTTTTGTCTTCTTCAGAACCCAAGCTGATCTTTTCTAAAGGCTCTTTGTGAGGCAGAATGGCTCTTTCCTCGTGCTTAAGTAATCGAGAGATCTCGTCCGGGATCTCCTCTTCTTCCTCTTCTTCGGCTTCGAACACAGGAAACTCAAAGTTGGGAGAGGGCATAGGGTTATTGCATTCAATGGGTTTATTAATAGTTAATCTGCACATATGATTTATGTTTGTTTCAGAAAAAACTATGAATGCAAGAGTGTATGCAGATTATTGAAAAAGTTTTTTTTTTTTTGGTTTTTTAGGATTACCATTTCCAAAAAAAAGCAAAAAATAAAACATATAATGTAGAGAATTCAAAATGACACTTTATTTATGATTCATTTTTGAAACAAAGCCCTAAACACAAACTCATTTGTCTTGGGCGGGACAAAGAGGGGAACCTTAAAAACAAAGCCCTATACACAAACTTATTTGGGCAAAACATTTAAAAGCAAAGCCCTATACACAAACTTATTTGGGCAAAACATTTAAAAGCAAAGCCCTATACACAAACTTATTTGGGCAAAACATTTAAAAGCAAAGCCCTATAAAATATCTCTCTGCTTTGGGCCAGGCAGGAGGTCAAAATAACAGTGAGGTGATTACTTTGAGCGGCGAACAACGTTCGGAACGTCGACAGCTTTCCAGTAGCAACGAACTCCTCTATGTATTATGTATTCAGGAAAATTCTCCTCAAAATTATCTTCAGTATTGACATTGACCGCTGGTCGAGCAGGATTTGAAGACCCTGGTTTGTCAACCTTGTTCTTTGTGGAGTTGAAACGGTCTTCTTCTACTTTTTGAAGAGTATAAGATGAGTCACAATCTTCAGAATTTTCAGGATGTACTTCCCAGTCTTCTGGATGAAGAGACTCATTGTCAGAGACACTTTCCGAGTCAACTGCGGGGCCATCTTCCCCTTCATCTTCAAAAATGGCATTTATGTGATAATAACCATCTTCAGGATTATAAATCTTGGTAGATGCATTGAAGCCAAAATCTTCAGTAATTTCAGGCTGCTGAGAAAATTGAGAGGGCTGATAAACCTCTTCTGGTTGACTGTCATATTCAAAGGAATCTCCCCATCCCGTTGGTTGGATATCTTCAATCGCAATCTTTGAACTTTCAGGTGCAGTATATTTCACCATATAATCATATTTGCCACTTGGTTGTCCCAAGGTGTCCCAGTTCTCTGCAAGAACGGGCTCAGTTTCGTTGCCTTTGGATTTCTCGGAAGGAGGATAGAACGGTGCATATGGTTCTTCCTGAGATATATATCCTGAGTCATTGAGATAACATTTCCATTCTTCTTCAGGATCAGGTAGACCTTCTTCGATGCATTCTTCGATAAGGACATTAACCTCTTGAGGAATCGGGTTAAGGAATCCTCCACTAATGAATGTATCTTTGATCAGACGAAGGGTTTCATCCTTCTTGGTGCAGTTTGAGATTGTTGGTGAACATCCAAGTCCTGCTCTGGTTTCATTCTTGGTAGGGATCACAACTTGCCCCCAGCCAGTGGTAGTTCCATCTTTTACTACTTTCACTGCCTCTTTGTAAGAAGAGATTGATGCTTTCTTCTTGGAAGATTCGTCCTCTAAAGAGAGACCTTGGAACTGAGTTCCTTCCACATCATCAGCACCAATGAAAGAGAAATTGGATAAATGACTCACCATTAAGGCTTGTTCTCCACTTATTGTTACCAATTTTCCATTTGATACAAATTTTAACTTTTGATGGAGCGTAGAAGTTACTGCCCCTGCTTCATGAATCCATGGTCGTCCCAACAGACAGCTATAAGCAGCTTGAATGTCCATGACCTAGAAGGTGATTTGAAATGTATGTGGACCAATTGTCATAGGAAGGTTGACTTTGCCGATAACAGATTTTCGCGATCCATCAAATGCTTTGACTACTACACCACTGAACTTCATAGGCATTCCTTGGTAAGATAAACGAGCAAGATTCGTCTTTGGCATCACATTCAAGGAAGATCTGGTGTCTACCAATACATTGGACAAAGAGTCTGACTGACAGTTTATAGAAATGTGTAGAGCAAGGTTGTGATTTCTGCCCTCCTCGGGGAATTCTTCATCACAGAAGCTTAAATTGTTGCAAGCTGTTATGTTAGCTATTATCCCATCAAAGTGATCAACAATCACATAATGATCTACAAAAGCTTGATCCAAGACTCTCACCAGGGCTTCCCTGTGGGCTTGAGAGTTTAAAAGAAATGAAAGTATTGAGATCTTTGAAGGAGTTTGCATAAGCAGATCCACAATCTTGTATTCACTTCTTTTGATAAGCTTCAAAATTTCATCAAAGTCAGGATTGACATTGGTTCCACTGGATTGGCCAACATCAGTGTTTGTATTACTGACAGGAGTTTCCACAGGATTCCCCACTGGTGTATTGGTAGGATTTTGTCCGGTTGCAGGAGCAACAGGCTGCTTTGGAGGTAGTGGAGTATACACACGTCCACTTATTGTTACTCGACTTACATCAGCGATATTTACAACAGATGAAAGAGTAGGTAAAGGAACTTCTTGTCCATTCTTTATCATTGTTGCATTGTAGTTGTAGGGAACTGCCTTGTCAGAGTCATAAGGAACAGGTCCAGGTAGACAAATGATCAAAGGAGCAATAGGAACCTTTGGCTTGTTGTAGGTAACTTCTATGCGCTCGGGCATGTTGAAATGAGGAACGATGACGTTAACTTTAGGCATTTCCGAGTTGATATCTGAGACTAAAAGCTCATGCGGATAACATCCTATCATGTTAACTTCATCTTCATTCCTATTTATGTAGATCTGAATAGTACCATTATCTAGCAAAACTTGAAGATCTCTTCTCACAATCGAACATCCGTGAGGATCTATGCAACATATGCTACAGGAACCGTAGTGATGCTGGCAAAAATTCTGCCCTTGACAGAGAGTGGCGTGCATTTGTACCAAATCTGCTCTTGAGAAATTGATATTATAGACTCGGTATGGACCAGGACATCCGTACACCATGTTTACAACCTGCCCTCCATGATTGGGCAGCGGATTTGCTTGCACATTTGGATTCAGATTTCTGAAAGAGAGGATATTAGATCTAACCAACCTCTGAACTTCATATTTCAAGGCTATGCAATGCTCAAGATCATGGCAAGGTGCTCCTTGATGATAAGGGCATGAGACCTCAGCTTTGTACCACCATGGGAGTTTCTCAGGTACTGGTGGTGGTGCTTTAGTTTGAACAAGACCTCTTTCAATCAAGGAAGGGTACAATTCTGTGTAAGTCATCGGAATCGGATCGAACTGTGGAGCTCTTTGCACACGATTCTGATTATTATTAAAATGTTGAGCCTGTTGTCGAGGCTGTTGTTGTTGAAACTGCGGGGTAAATCCCGGATTAGGTGTTGTATTAACGACTGGCGCAATAGCAGAAATCTGTTGTTGACGATTGACGTTTCCTCTTGGCTTTCCTTGGGATACCATGTCAACACTTTGTTCTTTCTTCTTTTGGAAACCACTTCCGAACTTTTTGGTTCCACTTGAAGATCCACCTTCTTTACTTAGACGTCCGATTCGGACTCCTTCTTCTAGACGCATCCCCATGTTTACCATTTCGGTGAAATCACTTGGTGCACTAGCAATCATGCGTTCATAATAAAACGGGCCAAGAGTATTCCAGAAGATCTTTGTCATCTCTTTCTCTTTTAACGGTGGATTAATCTGAGCAGCGGTTTCTCTCCATCGTTGGGCATATTCTTTGAAAGCTTCATGGTCTTTCTGAGCCATGGGTCGGAGCTGATCTCTGTCAGGAGCCATATCCGAGTTGTATTTGTATTGTCGGACAATAGCCTCGCCTAGGTCATTGAAAGTTTGAATGTTGGTGCTATACAATCCTGTGTACCACTTCAGTGCGGCACCAGTCAAACTGTCTTGAAAGTAATGGATGAGAAACTGATGATTATCTGCATAGGTAGACATCTTTCTGGCATACATTACAAGATGACTTTGTGGATAAGAACTACCTTTGTACTTCTCAAAGTCAGGGACCTTGAATTTAGCTGGTATTTGTACACTGGGAACCAAACATAGCTCCTGGGCGTTCTTTCCAAACAAATCTTTCCCACGAATAGCTTTGACTTCTAGTTGAATCTTGTTGAACTGTTCTTGGAGATCTTCCACAAGGTTACGCTGATTTGTGCTATCATCTTGATCATGATAAATCTCATTGCCACCATAAGGAACTATGTGAACCGTAGGGGTCGGAACTGTCATAGTGGGTTGAGAAAGTGCCATAGGGATTTGGGAAAAAGTTACCCCCTGATGTGGAGTGAACACTGAACCTTGTGTAGCAGGCGCTTCAGTTGTGGTTGTTTGAACCCCAGAGAAATTATGGCGGAAACCTGCACCAAAGCTGAAAGGTGTGCCCCAACCTTCTGGCATGGAGAAAGATGGAATGCTGGATGCAACTGTAGAAACTGGAGTAGTGACCTCGGATGTTACCGTTGCTTGACTGTTGGGTGGTGGCTGCTGATTCTGTGCGGCCATTAAGGAGTCAACCAGAGTAGTGAGACTTTCCAATTTTTCCTGAAGGGTGGTCACTGTACCACGAAGCTCAATATTCTCTTGTTCAGAGTGTTCCATTACTCTTATTCTGTTTGAACGAGTATTGTATCTGTGATCTGATTGCGAGCGCGGTCGAGAAACTTTGAGACGCGACAGCTTGACGATCTAATGGAGAAAAATCCAAGAGATGAGACTCTGTACGACAGACTCGATATGCAGAATGATGCATGCAAAAAGAAGTTTATGATTTTTCCAAACATTTTAAAGATTATTTCCTTGCAAACATTTGAACACAAACTATTCTTTTATTGAAATAATGGGAAATGTTACAATATTGGAGCGTAGCTCCTTACAGAAGCAAATGATAAATAAAAAGCTAAAGAAATCCTAAACATCCTCATCGGAAGAAGAACCAAATGTGTTATGCAGCTTGAGCTTCATGATTTCTTTCCCATAATAAGCTTTCAACTCGGCCTTTTCGGTCCTCTGTTTGTCAACAACCTTCAAGCTTTTTCTTGCTTTCTTTGATGTACCTCCTGATTGCGGCGTCTTTCCGACGGATTTTCTCATATTTGCTCATGAGCCATCCATCTTGTTAATAGAGAGTTTCTTCGTGATCTTTCACCCTTTTCTTCAACTTTTTGTTTTCCACATCAGTTCTACGAAACTTTTCTTCCCAAGCGTCTTTTTCTAACCTCATCTTAGCCAAAGTTTCTTGGTATTCTTCTATAGTGTCAATGGGAATATTGGGTAGTTGAGATACCATAGGGAACATGGGTTTTTCATAATCATAAGGCATTTGAAACTCTCTTGCTCTTTTCTTTACCCAACAGGTGTAGGCGTCCGTATCAATGCAGTTCCTTATCCCACCTTTTTCTTTTCTTCGGACGTCGTACTAAGCTCTTACCATTCTTGTTTTCAACCCTTGAGGATCCTCCCCTTCTTGGTAGAAGTAGCTTTCCACAACGAGACCAACGGGTTTAGCTGAATTTGCATACCCGAGTTGTCGTCGGGCTAGGATCGGATTGTAGTTAATTCCTCCTTGTGTACCAATGAGGGGTACGTTGGCGAACTCTCGACAACTATCAATGGTTTATGTACCGCAGCGAGCCAGAGTATACCAATGAATATCATTATTAGTAAGAGACATAAGTCTTTGAGGCCAACGCAAACCTTCTCGGTTTTCCGTGAAAGTCGGAGACTTAGGTAAGTGTGAAACAATCCATTTGTACAAAAGAGGTGCACAACATACAATAATTCCACCGCCTTGGCGATTCCTATGATGAATAGAGAAATACATGTCACCAAGCAAAGTCGGAACAGGATTTCCAATCAGAAAGATCTTTATGGCGTTGATATCAACAAAGTCGTTGATGTTGGGAAACAGAACTAACCCATAAATGAGCAAGGCTAATACAGCTTCAAAAGCTATCATGCTACCAGTTTCGATGAAATCAAAGGCTTTCTTTATTAAAAACTGCGAAGTCAAACCCGGAAGGTTTCCTTTGGTAGTCCAATTGCTTTCTATTTTTGATTTCTTCAAGTGGATACGTGCTGCAATGACTTGTGACTTAGGAATGGCTTCCAAACCATTGAAAGGTATTTTGTCAGACACAGGAATACCCAAAAGGTTGGCATATTCTTCCATGGTTGGTACCAACTGATAGTCTGGAAAGGTGAAACACCGGTAGACGGGGTCATAGAACTGAACCAGAGTTTTGAGAAGACCTTCAACAACATGAGTGTTCAAGATAGGCAAAAGCTTTCCATGGCTTTTCCTAAAATCGGAAGGATCTTGTACAAAATATGCTAACTCTTTCAGTCTTTCCACATTAGGCATTTTGAAACCGTACTTCTTGGTATGCCTTTTTACCCACTCCATAACTTAATCCTATAATGTTTGCAAAGAAAACTCTCTAAATTTTTTTTGGAAAAATCATGTTTATGGAAAAAGATGGATTTTTTTTATGGATGTATGAATGCATGGATGCATGAATGCCACATATACAAACATGGTAAGGCAAACATGATAATGCAGACATGGTAGTTCAAACATAGTTCTACAAACATGGTAAACAGGTTCAAAGGTCCAGCGTCACGAGCATGAGGTCAGAGAACCAAACATGGGATGGTACTAGGGTTTAATTACCTGCACAACATGTTCTACTGATACGTCAGAGTCTACATTTTTCTTTCGAATATTACCAGCTTGCACAACTGAACTTGTGAGCTAGCAATATTCTGAAGAAAAACTCGTCTGAGTGTGGCTCTCCGCGTGACAACTAATCCAAGTCTTCACCTGAATAGTTTCTGTGCCACAGCCTAATAAGGCCAGGATGGATTATGGGTTCTACAGCCAACTCAGCTTCTACAGTTTAATGAAAGTAATAATGTCTTCGCAACTGAACTTGCTAAACATATACTACTAACAAGGAACCTCCACTGAGCGGAAGGATTCTCATGCCAGCTTTTTAAGGACTGACTCCTTGTATGCCATACATGACTATACCCTCCACCTAATTCTTATGTGTACTTAATCCGGGTTAGGATTTGTCCATAATGTATCACTTGTAACAAAATCACACAAGTAACAGAACCAAAGAACCACACATGTAACAAGAATGAAATAAAAACACAACAATTAGAATTAACCCTTTCTTTGGAAACAATAAAAAGTTTTGTCCCCAGTGGAGTCGCCATTTTTCTGTCGTGGGGAAAAATCGTATCCTTTCGGGATGAGACACCGGATGCCTTCTTTGGGCTCGAGTGCTCATGAAAATGATTTTTCTTTTGTTTTTGTCACGACCAAACTTTTTATTGTTTCCAAAGTAGGAAAAGGAAAAAAGTTGCAATAACCTAAAAAAGAGATGCAAAGCCCAAAACTAAAAGCAATGCAAAAGTGGGGGAGAGATTCCGGGTAAGAGGGTTGGTTATACGAAGGGAAGGTATTAGCACCCAACGTATCTATAGTACTCTATAGGCTTCTTTGTTATGTTTGTTTCATTCTATGTTATGGTGGAGGTTCTTGTGAGATAGGTGGGACCTAAGGTGTTTGTTTGATTATGCTCGCAAAGATCATCGCGATCCTCTGCATACATATCCCTTAGAGGGAATCAGAGCATCTGTAGCTCGGGGTCTACGGGTGCTAAGGTTTGAATGGTTTGAGGGAGAAGTTTTGCTCGCCAAGGATACGACCTTGTGCCTACGTATTCTCAAAGGGATGTTGAGAAAATCAGAGCAATCGTAGTTCCCACTTATGCTAGTGGAAGCAAAGGATAAGAGACCAATGTCATCTAAATGCTCGATGTATCTAATCTATATCATCACATATATCTGTTTGATTTTTGTTTGGGATCTTTTCATTATAAGCCCTGGGCTGTGCCACTTATGGTGCTTAGAATGATAAAGATGTTTTTGTTTAGCCAGCCTTGTGGCAAAAACAAGTTGATTAGCCAGCCTTGTGGCAAAAACTTTCAATGAAGTCAGCCTTGTGACAAAAAGTTTTGATTAATCAGCCAGCCTTGTGGCAAAAGTTTCGACGAAGCCAGCCTTGTGGCAAAAACTTTGATTAATCAGCCAGCCTGGTGGCAAAAAGGTTTGATTGATTAGCCAGCCTTGTGGAAAAAAAGTTGAGTTTTAATTGTTTGTGATGATATAGAAGAGATACTCCTATCATAGAGATGAAAAATGTCTAATCTCCTAGGGTATTTGTTTTGGATTTAGTGGGATGCTTATAAGAAGTTCGTGGGTCCTTGTACGAAGCCCAAGAGGAGGCTATCCGAGGGTCCTTGCATTGTAAGCCCAAGAGGAGGCTATGGGAGGGATAATCGAAGGTCCTTGCATTGTAAGCCCAAGAGGAGGCTATGGGAGGGACAAGTCGTTTGTACAAAGCCCAAGGGGAGGCATGGTATAGTTGGTTTGAGCTCTTAGAGCGATTTCACCGGGAAACCATACTCTATGTCCTAACTTAAACTAGGGAGATTCTTTGCACGAAGCCCAATAGGAGGCTATGGGGAACCTAGTGTTGTACTAAGTTGAACAAGTATATATATAACACGAACAAACACATGAACAAGTATGAACAAACATGGACAAACATGAACAAGTATGAACAATTACATATATATGCCAAGGTGTGTGTATACAATGGAGTTTATGAAGGAAATATACCTGTAAGGATGATCCGTTTGTATACACGGGGCTCGGGACTTATACTCAGGGAGAGGCCCACTTGAGTTTATTCAAAGCTATGTAAACAAGTATTTACAAAAGGGCTTGGGACTTATACCTACATGGAGGCCCATGGTATTTTTGGGAAGATTTAAAGAAAACCTTCATTTTTTGATTTGTTATTCGAGGTTAAAAAAATCAAACTGATCGAGGTATGTACAAAAAGGTGTATGTACAATGAAATACCTAATTTCATGTAAAGGAATGGGACTTGCACCTATGTGGAGGCCCATGTTTTATTTTATAAAATATGGTTGATTGTTTTATTAAGAGACGCGAGGTTTCGTCGTTTGAAAACTGTTTGAAAGTTTGAAAGTTTTGAAAGAAGTTTTCTGTTTAAAGAAAAACTGTACAAAGAAAAGGAAAGGGACTTACACTCTCTAATATTCGAGAGGCCCATGTTTTATAAAAAACATGGTTGATGGATATGTACACAAGGAATGGGGCTTATACTCTCTAATATTCGAGAGGCCCACTGTTTTTGAAAATCAATTGATCAACCTAAAAGATTTGATCAAGGGTTTCTTTTGAAAAGAAAACCAAAAAGAAATGGTTTATCGTTTTGAAAAACTGTGATCGTTTGTTGTTAAACGGTTCGAAATTTTGAAAGAAATCAATTTCATTAAGACAAAAGTAAATATTAAACTTAGTTAATACCTAAATGATTAGGGTTTGATCACAAAATATTTACAAGTAATTAAGTTTGAAAAATCAAATGAAAAACAATATTTAAAGTATTTAAAAAAACACTTAAAAATATGTCATTTTAAACCTATTAAAAATATACCAAATAATATATATTTTTGTGATTTTTTTGAATATTCATAAAATATATGTGTTAAATAAGAAGTGTACAAAAAATGAAGTTAAAATGATAAGTTTTGATTGGTTAAATAATTAATTGAAGTTGTGTGAAAAATCAAAGAAAACAAATGATAAAAAAGAGGTTTTGGCCCCTAAGGGTGTTGAACCCATGACCTGGAGGTTGTTTCTCAAAACAAAAGCCAACTGAGCCACGCTTGTGGCTTATAACATACACGCGTCCATTTAATATATTATCAATCAATTTTCCAGATTTATGAACAAAAAACGCGCCAAGAACACCATCCCAACTTAAATTTGAAAATCTCCAAAACTGTGTTGTTTTGATCAAGTAAAGGGTCTATCTCACTCTGTTTTTCATGAGGAACATGATGGTGATCTCACAATTCATTTATTTTAGCTTCAATGATGATTATGGAACATGTCTGGATGCTTGGAGTAGACTGAATTCATCTGAGCATAGCCATGGAACCCGATCTGCAGTTGCTTGGAGTGAGGATCGAATTTGATGATGGAGGTGTTTCATATTATTGGTAAGTGTTTGGATCATTCATATGAAGTACATGGATGGTGTTTAGAAGGTTAGTCTGGGCAGAATTGGCTTGGTATGGATTTTGGCATGATAAGGTTCACTATATGCAAACATGGAGGTTGAAGAGTGATTCTGAGTTTTAGATGTTTTTGGGGTGTGTGAGTGGATCAAACACATCCCATATGATGTTTATGAGTTGTGGGAAACATCACTTTGCTCAGAACTTCAAAGGTTTTGAGGTTGGAATTTCTCCCTCTTTGAAAAACTATGAAACTTGCATTCTAAGAAAGGAAGAGAAAACCTATAATTTGTGAGGTTTTGGTGTGATTTGAAGAGTGGAAATGACCTCTATTTATAGGCCAAGCTTTCTGAATACAAAGCCTTTGCAAGTGGATCAAAGAGTGATGATTTGGCTTAAGGGATAGAATGGAATCTTTCACATTAAATGCAAATGGTTAAAAATGACTTAACCATGGTTAATCTTCCAAGCTTCTTATCTTCTTCCATTCTGATCTTCAATTCAGAAAATATCTCTCAATTATTGCATTGATGCATCATTACTTGCATTATAGGTCATATGGTTCAAAACTTTGGCAAAATGACTTGATATTTCAAGTGAAAATGATCACTAAATGCATAATTCAAGACCATAGCTTTGCTCCATATTTTTTCATGCTCTTGGACATTTTGGAAAGCTCATGTTATGTACTTCAAAACCCTAGTTGAAAGTTTCTTCAAGACCTTTAAGGAAATGGGTGAAAAAGATCCATGAACTTTGAAGAAAGTGAGATTTTAAGTGAAATTTTCAAAAGATACCAACTCTGAAGCCCCATATCTCTTAAATGGTTGATCTTTTGGAAAAACATTTTATGTGACAAAGTTGTTTATTGGATCAAAACCTACAACTTTCATGTTGGAAGTTTTTTTCAGTTTGTAGGTGAAATTTTGAGTTATTCCCTTCCAAAGTTTAAAAAAAACCATTGAAAAACACTTAGAAATTTTTCTAAGTATGAAAATCAAACTTTTGACTTTTTGATTCTTGATTGATTTTCTTGATTTTTCTTGATCAAATGACTTCATATATCATATATTGATGATTTGAAACTTCAAAAGTCATGGTTGACCAAAATTTCCAAAAAGTCAATGGTGATCTTGTACAGTTGACTTTTTCAGACGAATCGCGTTTCTGGAGATTTCAAATGAATCAAGCTATCCTCACCAAATTAATGGTATGAATGGATCACATTGAGTTATTGGAGGACCTTGAGCCATTGTTTAAGTTGTGGCACCATGTTCTGATTAAAAAGTCAGTGGTTCAGGTGAATTAGGTCAAAAACCCTAATTGTCGACCTGATGAAATTGATGACTGTGGATCTTGAATTGAGATACAATTTCCATTGGATAGTGCCATAGGGATTATATGAAGATGATTGAAACCTTTTAGTGATCCCCTGGGGATTTTTAGGGTTTCCCAAATGTGATCCCTGATTTCAGTCCCTGATAGTTCAAAACCCTAATCTGATGATTTGAAATTTCACTGTTGATCAATCCTTGTGTAGGAGATGTCTTGAGCCAATAGATTAGTTCAAAAATGATGTACTTGGGGTCTTGAGATCATGTCCCAAGTCATTAGGTCAAATCCTGAGCAAAAGTCAGGAGTATGCTATCTTCAGTCAAAACCCTAATCTGGTTGATTCAGAGCCTTTGGGTTTGTTGAAATGAATCTTTGAGGACCAAATGTTGATTGTTGATGAAGATGATTCATTTGATATGAAGGGAGAACAAAACCCTAATTGATTGTTACTTGTACTGATGAGTGATTTCTTGATTAAACCCTGCTAAGTCACAAGTAGCAAACACAAGCTATGCAATTTGTTATAGATGCAAATGATGCATGTGAAATGATATGTGGTGGTATCTTAGGTCAAAAATTGGGGTATGACAGACGTTATCAATCTTGATCGCAAACCCTCGACGCAAAAATGATTGTGTGTAGTTGTGTCGGAGATGAGAAGAAGAACGAAGATGAGAAGCCTTTGTGTCTCCTTCAGTTTAGGTCGACCTAGGAAGGTGAGTGGGTCGACCTAACAGTGGCATGTTTGTATCTTCTTTGTTTTCCTTAATTTGAGTTGACCAAATGATGCACTGGGTCGGCCTAGTTGATGCAAAACCATATGTTAAGTAATTTGAGCTTTATAGGTTGACCTTGACACAGGGTAGGTCGACCTACATTGTCTTAGATAGCCAAAACTTGATTTTCCTTGAGTCATCCACTTGTGCTTTTGTGTTTGCTCACTTATGATGTTTGCCATGAATCGAAAACTCCTTGGTGAGTATAGGCTTGTACTTACATTATGGACGTGGAAGAATCTCCTCCATGAATAGGGGTGGGAATAGGCCAGGCCGACCTACAGGAGCCTATGGCCTAGCCTATATAAGGTCGGACCAGGCCAAACTTATTTAACAAAAAGACCAGGCTTAGGCTTTTTTAAAAGCCTATTTAATAAAATAGGCCAAGCTTAGGCTATTAAAAAAATCTATCAAGCCTTATAGATCGGCCTATATTTTCATGTGTATTAAAAATAGGCTAAATAGATCGGCCTATATTTACATGTTTATTAGAAAAAAGGCTAAATAGGTAAGCCTATATATGCACATATATTAGAATAAATGCTAAATAGATCGGCCTATATATGCATATATATATATATATATATATATATATATATATATATATATATATATATATGACAACTAATAAGATTTCTTAAATAATATGGATTAATTGAAAATCATAATAAAAAATAAGCTTTTAAATAGGCTTTCGGGTCAGGCCAGGCCAAAAAAGAGAGCCTATTATAGGCCATAGGCCAGACTCAGGCCTTTCAAGTTTATCGTAGGTCAGGCCCAAGCTTTATAAAACCTAGCCTATTTCCACCCCTATCCATAAATAAAGTGACAGGGCAACCGTTTATTCTAATTAATTAATAATTAATATAGTTAAATATGTATTGTAATATTCTTAAATATCTCAACATTTAATTTTAGTTTGAATTATTGTCTTTTTTTTTAAACTAATCAATTATTATAAATTTTAATTTACTTATTATACCAATTACATTTTATTTAATTAAAGTATGTTTTATTTTCTAATCTTTTTATAAAACATCTTCATTATTTTCACTCTTTTTGACATGTTAATTTTTTATTATCGTTTTTACAGAAGTTAATATACAGGTGGAATGAAAGGTTTTAAAGGAAGAGTAAACCTTTCAACATGAATATGGTGAGATTATTTGTTTTCATTAAAATGAGAGCATGTCATTAGTTCATTCTTTTTTATTAAGATGTTAATTCTGATTATTCTGAGTGATTTTTAATGTATATTTCATGAAAACATAATTAAATAAAAGAATGATGTTTCATTAGACGTCTCAAATTGAATTGAAAAAAAGAAATTGTACTATGTTTGTGCAAATATCTAAGTATTTGTTTTTTTTACTATTTTTTATTTGTTTTGGAGTGTGTATTGTGTCAATGAAAATATGTAATATTACTTATTATTATACTTTCTTGTATTTATTTTTATAATATAAATGTAATTTCATGGGATTAATATATATATATATATATATATATATATATATATATATATTATTAATATTGTGAAATTATGTAATTATCACAACATTATTTTTCTTAATTCAAATTGATTTGAATTTTTAGAATATTTTAATATTTTCTTTAACCATGGTTAATGGTAGTCCCAAATGTTTCTCCCAAAAACAATAAAATAGATAGTATATCCTATCAGGTTTCAAAAAAAACTTTTCGTATTCGCTCGCAAATTTAAATTTTATGTATTTATAGATTATAAAGATATTTGTGCACTTTATATGTGATACATAGTTTAATTTAACTATTAATATTAACTTATATTTTAAAATATATCTATATAACATTATATTATTTGAAATTATAAGCAGGGCCGGTCTCGACTATTTAGAGGCCCAGGGCAAATAAAAAAATGGAAGGCGTAAGAAATCTCAAAGATAAGATCAAAATTTGTAGACAACAAACACCGTCTCAAAGAAATAAAAGTGGTATTTTTTCTTACTTCAGTTGCGGAAAACCAAATCATATGACTAAAAGATGTAGGTGTAAGCTTAAACAACGTCTTGACTCTAATTCGTAAATTTACCTTACTGGTAAGAAATTATGACTAATGAGAAATTTATTTCTATAATTAAAAATAATAATAAATCAAAACACAAATGATAATGAATTTGGTTTCATCATAAAAATTTGATAATAAATAAAAAAAATGAAATTTTAAACAACCAATTAAAATTAAAAATATGGATAATTAAAAAAAAATTGCAATGAAAGAAAGAAATGAAAAAAAATGATAATAAAAAATATGGCAGCAGAGGGTTTTGAACTGCTGACTGTAAAATTTCAAACAGCAGTCTTAACCGCTGGGTCACGTGCAATTGGTTGTTTATAATTTTCGGTCATAAATATATATTTTATAATTACTGTATTATAATTTTTTAAGTATACCTCCCAAATTGAGACCCCATTTTTTTGAGGCCCTGGGCTGCGGGCCTGCTTGCCCTGGCCTAGAGCCGGCCCTGATTATAAGGAATCTCATTTTTTATTTATATAAGATCGTTGTATTTATATTAAAAATATATATAAATATTTTTTTAATAAAAAAAACATGATTGTCTAAGGTGTGTGGAAATGAAACCAAAAATTGGGTCCGTGTGTATGGTCTATCGGTGAAACGTTTGAGTCCTGTGTGTTTCTCTCAAGGTCTCAGGTTGAATATATATATATATATATATATATATATATATATATATATATATATATATATATATATATATATATATATATATATATATATTGACAAATACCTAATTTTTAAACAAAAATTTATAATGGGGTGTTGAATAATTGGTGTTGAATATATTCAACATTTTGACTGAAAAGGGAGTGGGGACCATATCATATACTTTGCAAAATTTTATTGGTTGTTTTTGTTATTTAGATTTTTATTTTATCATAATTATTTAGAACAATATTTTATAATAAATTAATTAATTAATTAATTTTTAATTTCACCAAGATTCTTAAACTTTTTGGGTCTACAAATAGAGACTTGGTTCATTTGATTTGGACACAAAAAAAAATCGACATTTTTCTCTCTAGTTTTTTTATTTAGCCTCCAATAAATTCTTGTTTGTAGATCTAAACATCTTTTTACTGAAATAATCCTAACAATAACCCTTTTAACATTCAAAATTCTATTTTACTATATTTTATTTTAAATTTTGTAACTTTATTTGTTTTAATAATGATTATCCCTATATCTCATCTTTATTACTTGCAAGAAAAAAATTAATCAAAAATACACAATTAAAAAAATAAAATTCAAATAAGTTATTAAAATTGAAAAAATTAAAATAAATTTAATTAACTTTTAATTATTTTAATTTAATTTCATTCAATAGTTATTAATATATAATCACAAAAAACAAAAGATAAAAGAAAGTAAGAATATCAAATAAAAGTGATGGGGTAGGGTGTTGAATTAAACAAAATCATTGTAGGGAGTTAAAGTTGAATGATTGTTGTATTATTAGGTGGAAGAGAGAGAAGATGATGTGGAGTGTAAAAAGTGAAAGAGAAGAGTGTTGAATCCATAAACCATTGTTGATAGCCTAATAATCAATATTAATAATAATAATTATAGTCATTTACTTAATTCAACCTAATAAAAATATAAATGATATTAAATTAACAGTTCCAAATTATTAATCATATAAATAATAATATTTCTAAAATTAATATACAATAATAATAATACCTCTAAAAGTTTTTTACTAAGTAAATTCCCGCATTTAATTTTTTTGTTTTCGAATCCTAATTAGTATTCACAAGATTTTTTTTTTGACAGGAACAAACTTAACAGCTTTCATTCATCAAATAAATCTCAATACAAGGAGGTATCATATTAAGGAAACTATGCCTAGACCAAGAATTGACCGCCTTAGCTAAGGAATGGGCAACCGAATTCGCTTGGCGCTTAATAAACTTTACCTCAAAGTTCGGAAAATAACATAACAATTTCTGAATAGACTTAATTATAAAACTAAACTCATAGGAGCCAACATGCTTGGCTTTAATAGAATTTACGACCAATTAACAATCACTTTCAAAGATAACATGAGAGAAATGGGAGGAGATGGCATGTTGGATTGCTTCCTTCAAAGCCATAGCTTCAGCTTCATGAACAGAAAAAAGACCCACATCCCAAGCTACACCTGCTCTTATGAATCTCCCCAAATGATCCCTAAAGCACCACCCTCTATTAGTCGTACCACGAACGTTATTAAAACCTGCATCAACATTGCACTTCAACTGATTTATCATAGGCGGAATCCAATCCACTGAAGTATTATTAGTATCACATATAGCATGCTCCTCTATAGCTATAAACCAATCATACCAGTTGTGATATGCTTGTAAACTAATTCTTATAGCATCTCCTCTGACATCTTGCCAAACCACATTATTTCTACTTCGCCAAAGGACCTCAAGCATAACAGCAAATCTACCAGCATCCCTACGGTCCTCTCGACTACAAACGTCAAAAATAAGGGACTTAGCATCATGAAAAAACTGTAAACGAGGGTCGATTAAGGATGACAAACCTGCTGCCCGCCAACTTTGAGAAGTAGAAGCGCAACCGAAAAAAACATGCCAATCATCTTCACAAGATTTTTTGTATTCTACAATATAGTGATTTTACATTTTTTATATTTTCTGTCAATATCAAAGTTTCTAAAATGCACTCTTATTTATGTCATTAAAAGCTATGAAATCTTATAATCATTACACTACCTTTTATTTACCAACTATCTTAGGTTTTCAAAAACAAGTTCTCTACATTCGATACATCATTTTTATGTTTTTTCCAAAATTGCTATTTATCAGTATTCTGATATTTTAAAACCAACTTTAAGTTCCAAATTTAAATAGACCATAATTATCCAATAAATTACTATTAAAAAATATTAACTATTGTTTTAGTTTTGAAAATCAAAACGTTAGTGATTATTATAACACAAATCACACTTCATGACATTTGATTATTATTATTTAATTGGAAATTAAATCATTTTATGTCTCTTGATTATAATGTAAATAAATTCTACACCTTATATTTTTTGTTGCGTAGAAAATAGTCACTTTATGGCTTTTGTGCCTATACCAGTTTATTAAGGAAAATTACTAATCAATGTTGTCTTTTTTACTATTGTAAATTGAAATTACATACAATTATATACATATGCAAATTTGTCACTCTTTTGTTTCAATTTATTTCATCTTATTTATTTTATCACTATAATATATTTATTTATTAATTATAACAACAATATGCGAACCATGTGAACACGCGAGTAGATGACAACTTAATTGTTTCATTTAATTTTTAGTAAAATATACATTTTCAACAGGCCGAGACTATTTAATTTGTATATTTTTTATATACATTTCTTAACCGTCACTATACCATATTTATCTACTATTAATAACAATATTGTGCAACACGTGCGGACGCACGAGTGGATGACAACTTAATTATTTCATTTATTTTTTCTACTAAATATACATTTCAAACGTGCCGATACTAATTGATATATATATATATATATATATATATAAATTAAATTAATATTTATATGACATTCATAATTTCAAATATTATATTTTTTAACCATCAAATTATTATATTTATTTAATATTTCTGACGACATTGTGCGACCCATACGAACACACAGGTAGATGACTACTTAATTATTTTATTTATTTTTCTACTAAACTATACATTTACGACGAGTCGAAATTACTTAATTTATATATCTTTTATATACGTTTCTTAACCATCACTATACTATATTTATTTATTATTTATAATGACATTGTGCGATCCGTCTAAACGCACGGGTAGATAAGTACTTAATTATTTCATTTATTGTTTTTACTAAAACATTTATTTTTGACTGAACAAGACTACTTAATTTATATATCTTTTGTATGCTTTTCTTACCCATTATTATATTTTATAATTACATTTGCGCGACCCGTGCGACGCACGGAACGCACGGGTCTCTTGCTAGTTTGAAGATAAAGTTTGTGCACGTGGGATCCATCTAAATTCTAGTTTCTTTCCTCTCTAACAAATGCATCCAAACCGTGGAAACACATATTTCAACAAACATTCTTTTCCTCTAACTTTCTTTCCACACACACTCTACCTAGAACCAAACAATGTGTTAGTTACAGTCATCTATAATATAAGAAAATTTACTGTTCTGGATTTCACGATAATACCCTTTGATTATCTTAGTCTAAATTAATATATTTGGGCCATAAAAAGTCTTTTGTTGGCTTTTTAGGACCATATAATAATTTTAGTTGACCCACAATAACATAAATTAAATAAATATATGTTCCATTTTTTTTTTTTTTTTTTGGTATTAACCGACCGGTATCCGCGGGGGAAAGGGGCCCCACGTGACTAATCCGGACCCGGGCTCGGAGGCGACGGCACCGTGGCCCCAGGGCTTTTTGACTCCAGCCGGGATCGAACCCGGGTACTAGCCGGTTCCGTCCCTTTTTGGAGAAAGCTCATTTGCCAACTGAGCCAACCCTTTGAGGTTTGTTCCATTTTTGTTTACTCTTACCACTTTACTTTTTGCCAGACTTCTTTATACCTCTTCACAACAAATCAACTCCAAATTGTCTCAATTACTGCTATCCCATTCTCTTCTCTTCCCCAAATTTTCTTGAAACCCTAAATAATTTTGTTCAAAGCATGCTCTTCTTCTGCAGACATGAAGAGCTTCACACGCCACCCTCACTTGTCATATCTTCCTTCGCACACGTCTCCTACCATCTCTCTCATCAGGTTCTATACTTCTCCATCTCTCTTTCCAACCAATAACAAATACCTCTTCCAACAATCTTCTACTCTCAAGTTCGCAAGTTCGCAATGGCAAGACCTTTCCATAAGCTGAATGACATCAATGAAAGTAAGGAAATATGGAAAATTGCAGTCAGAATCCATCACAAGTGGAGAGGTTTGTTTGTTGTCTTTTGGATTTCACTTGAATTTTAGGGTTTCCTTTCATATTCTATTCTGGTGTTGGTGTTTGATTCACAAAGATTATATTTAGAGTTCTGGATTTCACGATATGATGTATCTCTCTCAAAGATAATATGATACGGTTTCAGCACATGTTCTTCTTCGATTCGTGTTTTTCTGTGAAGCTTTAATTTTTACGGTTTCGTTTCACATGTTCTTCTTTGATTCCTTTTTTATTCACATTTCTTTTATGTAGGGTTTCAGATAATATGATGTATGTGTCTCTACTTTATTTCGCATAAACATTTGTTTTGGACAACGATGTTAGTTTATTTATTTTTGTTTTATATTTTATAGTTTCCATAAATGTGAATTTTTTCTCTATTTTACCATAGTTAATCTATTGAACATGGTTCATATTAGATGTGTAAATAATTAAATCTGGTTTAGTTTTACTTCTATTTGGTCTGTTATTATTTTGAATGCCTGTTCTTCAAACTTTTAGTCTTCAAGACTCATTTTGAACATGTATAAGTAATGACGCTACGATAACTCATGTCAATTAGCTTCAAATAAGTTGGAAAGCGAATAGTAATGTCACTTTTCTCAATTTTTCTGTTTCAGATTACTCATTATGTTACTATAGTAAAAACATTCAGACTCAAAGCTGCACCTGAGGGATGGTATTACCGAGCTTTCTATTATCTTTGAGTTGGTAATTAGACTAATAGAATTGTGTTGAATTTATATGTTTGTTGCTTGAAAAAACACATGCAATTCATCACAATTATTTGTCATTATTAACTAATTTTTCATAAGACTAATCATGTTCCTTATCTTAATGTAGGTTGTATTTGTTCCTAATTACAATGTCAGCGTTGGTGAAATGCTAATTCCTGCCAGTGAACTGTCCCAACACATTCGGTATAGATAAATTGTTTTTAACAAAATATTTTATATTTAATTTACAATAAATTTAGCAGTTTTGGTTTTTGAATGCTTTTTTTCTGAGCATTTAGCACAGTTGGTATGGAGGCCAGTGGAACAACCAACATGAAATTTGCAATGAATGGATGTGTACAAATTGGAACTCTGGACGGGGCTAACATTGAAATAAGATAAGAAGTTGGAAAAACAACTTATTTCTTTTTGGCGCACGAGCTCAATAAATTGTAGGGCTAAGGAAAGAAAGAGCATAGGAAAAGGTATGTTTATTAACAATCAGAAACCAGAATAATTGATTCAATGAAATTGTTCATTTTCTTTCCCAAAATATATTTATCTAACGTTCAAAGAGTCTTCTATAGATCCTTTAAGGCATTGTTAATTAAGTCGAAGCCAACCAAATTAGGTAAAGAACTTTGTTTAGCTGCTTATGGAGCGTATGTGCGTCCTATGCCATATTCAAACGAGATTGGTTTGCGAATGCTTATAGGCGGGGTTGTCAGGGAGGCTGTTGTGTTGGGGTACCATATAACTCTGTTGTTTTCATACTATGCTTATCATGGACCTGTTTTTCGAGTCTTGCTCAGGTTGAATCGTGGGAAGGTTCATGACAGTAGGTGACGAATCCTTGTGTTTGTGTCATCTTGTGTTGTTTCCATTTGATTGTTATGTAGTTGTTACTCTTTTCTTTATCACTTCTATTGTGATTGTTGCAGGCATTAGGGTTTTATTGTGCATTGCCACTAGTGTGGAAATTCCAATGAATTTTCTTGGGACCAACTCGGTCAGTTCAGTTGCTTCTGCAGTGTGTCAAAGGTATGGTATGGTTTGTTTGAACTAACTCATTGGGGTTTTTTAATGTCTATTTATTGGCAAACTATCTTTGTGAATAGTAGCTATTGTTGATAAGGAAAATTGGTAGGTAATAACTTCTCTAATCAATGTGATAACTTGTGTGTTTTTTAATCCAAAATTCTTATTTAAACTGTTGTTGCATAAAATATTATCAGTTTCGTGTATGTTAATGGCTTTTCTCTTTTCCTTGGTACTCATAAGTTGTTAATACAACTAAGAGTTTTAAAACCACCCTTTTGGATTCATATTTTTCACACTTTTATTTTTCCATTCATGATTTATGGAACATGAATTAGAAAAACTCTTGCCGACTGTATAATTTATTTGTGCGAATTAGTTTTTCAAAGTTCCAACTACACAAAAAAATGTTACTTCATATAAATGTATTAAGTACCCTATTTCTTTTTGTTTTTCAGGTTTCAAACTCCCTTAAGGTATCAGGACCTCTTTGGACAGGGGCTCTTCATGATGCAGAGTATCTTACAGACACGTTAGATCTGGCCAAGCAGTGGGGATGGATTGGCTATGATGGTAAAGACAGTCTTGAAAAGCTTATAAACTTGATGGTTGATGAGTGTAACAAAGATGGGCCTTACTTTGACTTAGATGATTGAGAATCCATATGCATTTTATAGTGCTATTTACAATAATGATTACGATGAAATAGAGTGATTCCCATTGTTATGTGAAATTCATGCTAGCTAAGGGCAATTCTTTCGTTGTCTATCTCAATCTCAGTTTAGTTAGGATTTTCTTTATAATATTATATGATCATCTTATGCAACACCTTCTACAACTTTTTATTCATGTAGTGTTTTGATTAAGTTACTGAAGTTGATTGAGAGGTTTGCTAAGACTTGTGGGGTCTAAGTGTTTTTATTTTATTTTATTAAACTTTTTGTCTTGATATATGAATGTTTTTTGCGTTTTGAGTTATTGGTTTAATTTTAGTATTTTACGTTACATATCTAATATAATTTTATTCATGTAAGTTTATCCAAAATATAATTAAATAGCGGTCATTCACTTATGCTATTATGCCATTTCACTTTTGCGTGTGAATATTGGTGTATAAAATCAAATTTACTTTGTATCAAAAGCCTCCAATTTTTATTCAACAACACATAGTAAAATGTTTGATGCATAATTATTTTTAATATACAAAATACAAGCAATCCAAGTATCCAAGTAACGTGTTTAAATAGACTATAACCATTATTGAAAGAGAAAATAAAATAGTATGAGAGCCATAGGTAGAAAAAGCGTGTCTGAATAGCATAATGGGAATTTTGTTATATATAGGTACTTATACAATATAAATAAGGGTTAAATAAGTTATTGAACCCTATAAATATTGCAGTTTTATTTTTAGAACCCTCAAGGGTTTTGGCAACGGTTTTAGCTGGTTTTGGCAACGGTTTTTTGATAAAAACCGTTGCCTAAAGGAAGCGAGGGACTAAAATTAATTTTGATACAAATAACATGAAATTACTGGTCAAAATATTGAATAATAGCGGAAACATGAATTTACTAATAACGGGAACACGAAGTCACTGATAAAAATATTGAATATTAACAAGAACATGAAATTACTGATCAAAATATTAATATTAGTGGAAACATGAAGTTACCAATCAAAATATTCAATATTAACGGAAACATGAAGTTACTAATAAAAATATTAAATATTAACAGGAACATGAAATTACTGATCAAAATATTAATATTAACGAGAACATAAAATTACTAATCAAAATTTTGAATATTAACGAGAACAAGAAGTTAGTGATCAAAATTACTGAATACTAACGGAAACATGAAGTTACTTGTAATATCTCACATTAATCTAAGCATAATTAAGAGATACTAAGAAGAAATGTGGATTAATTATAGTGGATTAGTTAGAATCCAACTAAGTGGCATATTGGTAATTACCACTTAGTTGGAGGGCATTATGGACCTTGATATCTATTGCATGGTCATAAGGGCATGTTTGGTTAGTTGTTATAAGTCAGAATTTTTGAGAAGAGAATGGTTAGAAGCAAAGGAGAAAGAAGTGGTTCAAGTTTCATTTTCGCAACAATGGTGCAGCTTCCACTAAATCAGGTATATCTCTCTGCTCGTAACTCCGATCGTAACGATTCTGGTCCCATTGGAAAGCTAACGAATTTATCTTCGATTTGCATCTATGGTTCGCGTTCATAGCTTCTGTTTTGGAGGAGAAAACGGATCTTGAAGTTGGGACATGCATGATGATTGTGTGTTAAAGAGTGGATACGGGTTTGATGAATTTGGAGTTGGAATTTTGGTCAAGTTAGGAACTCAATTGCAGCATGTTCATCATTCAAAGCTCCATTGATGCAAGGTGAGTCCTTAGTTCGTGACTTGGGGGTGTTGCATGTAATGGGGTTATGGTGAGATAAACTTGATGCATGTTAGACTAGTTGGTGATATGAGTTCTTGATGATAAAGCTATATTGCATGTTGATAGTATGTTGTGTTCCATATTAATTACTACTAATAGCTGATATTACATGATTTGGACTCCTTTAGAACATTGAGATGTTTGGATTCGGTTTAGAATTTGACTTGATATAATATTGAGATGTTAGAGGTGTTTGGATTGAAGTTGTATTAGGTTTAGAACCCTTAGAAATGCAGAAAATTGATTCTGCTTCAGGGTAATCGGTTACTGGCATTTGGGTAACCGGTTACTCTGTAGAAAATTGCGTTACTGGGCATTTTGCATGCCAGTAACCGGTTACTGGCTTCTGGGTAACCGGTTACCCTGGGCAAAAGTGCAAAAATCAGCAAACTTTAAAAAGTCGTAACTTTCGGCACGGGTATCGGAATTGTGTAAACTTTATATCGTTGGAAATCTAGCGACGTGTACTTTCTAATAAAATCGGTCCCCAAACCAGAATGTTTGATTTAACAATAATGGAACCCCACTTAGTGAATCAAAGAATTAGTATGAGAACTTATGTTTCTATCATTCGATTAATAATTCTCATGTTATGCGTGGCATATATTATCTATTGCTTATCATGAGTGTGATGTCCATAATTGTAAATGTTATGCCATTATGTTTTATACATGGAAATCTATGGATGCCGTCGTTTTGGTTAAACGATTGGATTGATTGCTTTGTTTGTGATTTTGACATTATGTCATATTTTTTCGTATGCTTGAATCAAAGTGGCCGGAAGACTAGATTGGGACGCTGCTCTGACCGTGTAGTCTATGAGCCCTCCCGGACCGTGTAGTCCAATGGAATAACCCGTTCATGTGTATTGTTCGATATGGTGTGCATCTGAGCTACCGTTGCAGTGTGCTTGTGAGTTTCCGTACGGGGTTTTACTCACTTGTCGTTAACACACTTGCGTGCTCGGTATGGTGGGGTTATGCGGCCAAGTAGGCTAATGCATAATGAGGTAACTCACCTCTAGTAAAGTCACGTAGACTAACACTAGGCTTTCGCCCGATGGGCTCAGGCGTCAAGGTGGCGGTTTGTACTCGGCGTAACTCACTAGCGTGAAGGAGGTTAACAGGACAATGACGCCAATTAGGCTTATGTCATCTCATGGCCATTTAGGCTTGTGTGAACCCGTTTAACCATCCTGCAGTGTGATTGTACAAGTCCCTTGACAACTAGGCAGGAGGTTACTCATCGAGGATGCATTTATTCCATAATCTAGCCGAGGTTGTTACACTTCTGGATTCCCCGTATATGGGTGCGGGTTTGCATACTTGTTTGCTATACAATGTGTATTTGTTTTAGGCAAGTCCAATGGTGGACGAGTCACTTGTTTTCTCCATACTTGTACCGGATGTGAGGATAAACCCCGGATCAATGGTGGATTCGGTTTTGATGCATGTACCCTGTAGATCCGAGTGGACCCATAGGATATGAGGACTCACTGAGATTTAGTAATCTCACCCCAATCAACTTATATTTTTTCAGGTGCAGTTTAGTAGCAGGTTTGGACTGAAGACTTGGGATCCATTGAAGACACATTGAAGACACATGTTTGTAATTCTTATTAGAATTTCATGTTGTATTGTATTATGGATCTTTCTATATCTATAGCTTTTGTATGTACCCAATATCAATTTTAACGTTTCATGCATAATATACTAGTCAGTTATGTATGGGGTGTTACATTACTGATCAAAATATTGAATATTAACAGAAATAATAACTTATGACGATAATTCCAAATTACTGATCAAAATATTGAATAACAAGGGGAACATGAAGTTAGAGATCAAAATATTAAATATTTATGAAAACATGAAGTTACTGATCAAACTATTGAATACTAACGGGAACATGGAGTTATTAATTAAAATATTCAATATTAACGAGAAGCGATGTTAGTATGTTGAAAGTAAATGTGACTAAGTTAATTGCATTGGACAATCAACATTGTGTTGTCTATTCTTGATGCAGGTCACATTTTGTTCTACCGTTGATAAAACAATAATAATTTAAGTCAAATAATTTAACTTTTTGCTAATACCTTTTATTTTCCTCAATCCAAATACGCGAAAACGACGGATACCCGTGCGAACGCACGGGTATCACACTAGTAATATAAGAAAATTTGTTGTTCTGGATTTTACTATAATATCCTTTTGTTATCTTAGTCTAAATTAATATTTTGGGGTAAAAAATGTCTTTTTTCTGGTTTATTCCAAACAAAGGGATATTTTCACTTCCCTCTTCTCTCACTTCCAGATTCATATTTCTCTTCCTATTCCTCTTTCTTTTCTCTATTTCAGTTTAAAGAATCATCTCAACCTCTATTGTCTTCTCTTCTTCAAGCTCCTCCTTCGTCAAAATCAGGTACTTTTCTTAATTATTCTTCTTCTAGAATCTCCATTTGTCTATTTGTATCTGCATATGACTTCTTCTTTTTTTTTCATTTTCTCCAACTTTGGTTTTTCACTTATTTTATCTGACATTGTATTAGTTTTTTTACTGGATCTTCAACATTTATTATCTTTACTGCATTTGATTTTGTTTTGCAAGACTACTTTAATTTCTTGGACATTTTTTATTCCTCAAAACCATTTTGCAACAAACCCGTTTTATATCTGTGAAATTGATTGATGTATTTGCAGCAAAACCGTCTTCAACATCCGTTTTATTTGTGTCCAGACTTTTAAAGTTAAAGGTTCAACATTTATGTACTTCAAGTCTTTGTTATTTATTCAAATTTATTTATCATACTTCAAGTTTTTATGTTTGTTGATTAACTATATGATTTCTGTGTTTTGAATTCTCTGTTATTTCTTTTGTTTTTTATTTCCTACAGGTTTTTGCTTTGGTTAAAAGTGATGGATACCTTTTCAATGGACTCTCAAGTAACTTTTCTAACTACAGAAAATGAATGAAAAAACTGCTATAAAAGCTTTTATCCGATTTTTGTGTTATGCTATTTATTTTTTACCAACTTCTTACATTTTCTGTTTTTCGTGATTAAAGATGACTGAACATAAAATAAAAATATTGTTATATTACATACTAACACATGAGTTCAAATTAAAGATTACATAATTGTTGTGAATTTCTAATGATTTTTTGGTTGCTTTGTCTACTAATTAAAATATGTAAATAAAAATAAATAATTATTAAAAAATATTGGCCTCTTAAAATAAATCACATCAATTTAGAACTTATATAAATTTACAACTTTATAACAATGTGTATATGAATATTTATAAATAACTTTTCTTAATTGAAACACCTCAAATTACTTGTGTGAGTGTATATTATAAATAACTTACTAAAAATTATTTATTTATTATCCTACCTATTTTTTTTGTATATAATAAACAAAAAACTTTAAAATATGGGTTATGCTAATATGTGCTCTTAGGACACATGTTAAGGATACTATAATTAAAAAAATTAAATATTATTATTATTATTATTATTATTATTAGTAGTAGTAGTAGGAGAGTTGGTTTTTAAAATATATCATTAATATTATTATTATTATTATGAATGTAACAGGGAGTTAGTACTAAATAAGAAAAAACAGATGAGGATAAAAGAAGCAAAATGAAGTGATGTTCTCGTGGAGCGTTTCCCTCGTATTTCAATTTTTCACTTTTTTAAATTATTCTACTTCTAAACTACAATTGCAACAATCACATGCTTTGGGGTCATGATCCTCTCCATTTCTCTCTCTCTCTCTCTCTCTCTCTCTCTCTCTCTCTCTCTCTCTCTCTCTCTCTCTCTCTCTCTCTCTCTCTCTCTCTCTCTCTCTCTCTCTCTCTCTCCATTTTCTCCATTATTATAGTTTTGTATATAAATAACACGTATTTTCATGACATGTGACATTTATTTCACATTTATTTAATTTTATATATTCAAAACTATAGTAATGGAGTCTTCCATTTCCTTCAAGAAATGGAGAAGATCTCTACCCCATGCTTTGACACCAATCTAGCTTACTTTATTATTTATTGTAGGTTTTAGAACAACTACATCTAACTTACTTGATTTAATGAACCAATTACCAACAGTTAAGTTTGATGATAGTTTATTTACTTTTTAAAAATCTTTCTTTATTATTGTATGTTTTCAAGGATATGTGAGTTAAAGTACTTTCTTTACACTGTTTTTCGTAAAGGAGAAGTGAGCAGTGGCCTATCAATACCTCAGAAGTGAACAATGATCTGTCAATTTATCAGTAGTGAACAAGCATACAACACTATTCTTGAGGTCTAATACGTTACTGCTTTATATGATGACTTGCTAATGTAAAGATATAAGTACAAGTGTACAACACTAGCATTGTGTCAAACATATATACTTTTCAACTTACCAACTTTCAAATGGGAGCTTTGAGCATCAATATTATTTTTTAGTTGATATTTAACTCTCAACTTACTTCATACTCTATTATATTTAATAAATTTTGGAATTTTAAAATTTAACAGCCCATGATTTTATTATTTTGGGTTAATACCATTTTACCCCTGTCATATAGGTCTTATTTTATTTTGCCCCCTATAAATTTTTTTTAAAAAAAAACAACCTTGTAATTTCAAAATACTAACATTTTAGTCCCTAAAGTTAAAATCCGAAAGAAAATCCGCAGGAAACCTGCAGATTTTCCTGCAGATTTTGATTTTAGGGGCTAAAAAGTTAGTATTTTGAAATGATAAGGTTGTTTTTCAAAAAAAAAATAATTTACAGTTGGCAAAACCATAAGAGACCTATATGGCAGGGGTAAAATGGTATTAACCCTATTATTTTTAAACTCATTTATACATTTAATAAGAATGCAATGTTATACTCTTTAATATTATTTACAATGAGGCATGTATCTATATTATAATAATTATCAACTTAAATTAATGTATATCAAGACAACTATTTCACATCTTTTTTGTATAAACAAATGTTTATACTATGTACTGAGTACAAAAAATAATGTGCTTAGTATGAATTTTTGAGGGTAAAATTAAAACAAAAATGAGTGATTCTAAAATATTTTTGAGGGTAAATATTTTTTTTCTTTAAATAAGAATCTGCAAGTTATTAATATGGATATAATATTGTGTCTTTCTTTAAGATACAAGATTTGAGAGTAGGGATGGCTATTTGGCCCATTTCTAGTGGGTACCCACAAAAATATCCACATTAGGTAGGGTAAAAACCCGCAAAAATAGATATGAGCACGGGCACGGGTAATTACCCATTAAAATATGCGAGTATGGGTACGGACACAAGTTCCTTACTACCCACCCCGCCCGATACCCACACTACATATTTCTATAATATTATTTATATTATTATATAAAAATGCATGTTTCTAATTTTTTTTTAAAAATATATCACTATTAAATCATTACCCGTCTTAATAAAAGTGTTTATTTGTTTCTTAACTCAACAGTAACATGCATAATTTTTTTAATATTGTTAAAAAGACTTAAATTATATGATATTTTGTAATTAAGTGATTTACTTTTACTATAGATGCGGGTAAACGGGTACGAGTATGGACATTGAGGTACCCACACGGTACGGGTACGGGTATGAATATTCATATCAACGCGGGTTTGGGCTCGAGTACGAAGATTTTTTTAAGCTGTGGGTATGAGGACGGGTACTATAGTACCCTGCCCAAACCCTGGCCATTGCCATCCCTATTTGAGAGGGCTATTTAATTGTAGCAACATAGAGCTATTTATTTTTACCGGTGATATTACTATGTCTTGTCATATTGTTGTGTTGAAAATTTATATCAATTTTATATAAATATTATTTATTATTCAACGGACAAAAAAAACTATATATTTCTTTGAGCAAAATAATATATTTTAATGTAATTTAGTTCCATTTATTTTTTTACTTAATGGTATTGGTATTTGAATTTGTTACATAAATAAACATAATAAAACATATAAAATATTTGTCAATAATAATATAAAAAATATATGATACAAATAACTATTTTATTTTTTATTACAAAATAATAAATGGATGCATTTGCTAATATATTTTTGTTTTATTCTTTCTCACTTCATAAAAAATACTGCTTTTAATTTTAATATCTTTTTTCTAATAGAGTATAAATTTTTTATATTTTTCTATTTTGGTGTTTAATCAACTTCCAATTTTAAATCTAAATTTTAATACAATTACTTAAACATCGGGTAGTCTTAACTATGTAGAACTATATCATATTACGATGGTCTTATCTACATAATTTTACTTACTGTTGTCCTTTTTGTTTAATTTACTTTGCAATTACACTTATGTGTCTTAAAATTAATGAATTCTATATATTATAATGAATTCTATATACTATAATTATTTATTATTACTCTACAGACTACAGACCTCTTTTCAAGGCTATTTTTCTGTAATATCGATTACGTTGCCTGCTCATTTTTGTTAGAACAAGCACAAAACCTTGTATGTGAATCAATGGAGGTGATGGATAATTTTGGTGAAATTGGAGGATTGGGGAAGATCAAGTTTAGAGAGAATAGAGATTAATTGAGAGGGTAAAAAATTCATATGGCATTAATTCATTCAACATGTTACAAAATGTATATATAGTGCCTACTAACACTAAACAAAGTAACAAACAAGAGCTAAACAAAAACAGCCTAAAAACAAAAATATTTTTCCTGGTTTTTCTTGCAGCATTCTGGCAGCTTTTCCAAAATAGCTTCTCAAATAAGCTATTCTCCAAAAACACTTCAAAACCAATTACACTGCATTTGACTTATTCTAATCATTCAACACACCACCTTAAGTCAAATGCTCAATGTTCTTCATGCCCAACCTCATCACAAGTCGCTTGAAAACATCATTCGTAACCGCTTTCGTCAACAAGTCCGCGACCTGTTCTTCACTTCTGCAGTAGCTCAAACGTAATTGTCCAGAACTTACTAAATCTATCAAGTAATGGAACCTCATCTCAATATGCTTGCTCCTCCCATGTGCTATGGGATTCTTAGCAAGGTTGATGGCTGAAACGTTGTCCACCAACAACAGAACAGCTCCTCTCGTACTGTTGTCCAGCTCACGCAGCAGGTTCACAAGCCACACAGCTTGGCATGCACACAATGACGCTGCGATATACTCCGCCTCACAAGAAGAGAGTGCAACCACCGGCTCTTTTTTAAAACACCAAGAGATTGGTGCTCCGCCGAACATAAAGACATAACCAGCCGTAGATTTTCGATCGTCCTTATCTCCGCACCAATTGGAGTCGGTGTATCCGAGTAACTCGCAACTTCTGCCCTTTTCTAATGCAGGAAATAAAATTCCACAGCCAAGAGTACCTTTCACATATCTAAGGATTCTCTTAACTGCAGCCAAGTGTGATACCTTTGGCCTCTCCATGAACCTACTTGCAATACCGACACTAAACGCTAAATTCGGCCGCGTATTGCACAAATAACGCAATGATCCTATCAATCTCCGATATTGAGTAGGATCCACATCTTGCTCTTCTTCACTCTTGGACAGCTGTAAGCGTGCCTCGGTTGGTGTTGTGGCAGCATTACAATGCTCCATATCACACCTCTTCAAAATCTCCATTGCATACCTTCTTTGATGCATGAGCAGTCCCAACTTTGTCTTTTGGAACTCTATGCCTAAGAAGTATTTCATAGAGCCAAGATCACTCATTTCAAACTCCCCCATAATCTCTTCTTTGAACTTTGAAATGTACTTTTCACAACTGCCCGTAATCAACAAATCGTCCACATAAAGACAAAGTATGATTACTCCTTTGCTTTTATCCGACTTCACATACACACCGTGTTCGGATACGCACTTCTTGAAACCAATGTTGATAAGAAAAACATCTATGCGTTTGTTCCAAGCTCTTGGAGCTTGTTTCAAACCATAGAGTGCCTTCCTTAATTTGTAGACCCTTTCCTCTTGATTTTGTATCACAAAACCAGGTGGCTGTCCAACATACACTTCCTCATCCAATGGACCATTCAAAAACGCCGATTTGACGTCCATTTGATATAACGGCCAGCTGTTGTTATTTGCAATCGCAACAACTAACCGGATGGTTTCATGCCTTGCAACCGGTGCGAATACCTCATCAAAGTCTATGCCTTCCTTTTGCAAAAATCCCTTTGCTACCAATCGAGCCTTATGCTTGATTATCTCGCCTTTCGGATTTGCTTTTACTTTGTAAACCCATTTCACACCAATCGCCTTTTTACCTTTCGGTAAATCAACCAACACCCAAGTATTGTTCTTCTCAATCGATTTCAACTCTTCCTTCATTGCACATATCCATTTTGGATCGCTTAATGCCTCCTCCGTATTTACCGGATCGGATTCGGCCATTAAAGCGAAATGAATAAGATCACCATCATTGTTGATCTCACTATCTCGGAACAGTTCACAATCTCGGAGTCTTTGAGGCATACCTCTATACCTTGTTGGTCTACCCTCATTCACAACATTGTTTTCAGCTGCTGTAGGTGCTGGTACAGCGGCATCAGACAACTCCGGATCAGAGATTTCAAAAAACTATTGTTGCTGATTTTCTGTTGTTGTTTCTGCACTTTTGATTTCATCAAAAATCACGTCCCGACTTATCACGATCTTCCGATTCTTCTCATCAAACAGCTTGTAACCACCAGTAGAGTGATATCCAACAAATATCAATTTCTCACCTTTATCATCCAACTTCTTTCTAAGTTGATTTGGTACATGACGATATGCAATCGATCCAAAAACACGCAAATGAACCACACTCGGTTTGAAACCACTCCAAACCTCTTCCGGTGTGATTTTTTCCAGCTTCTTAGTAGGACACCTATTCAACAAGTAGGTGGATGTAGATACGGCCTCACCCCACAATTCTTTAGGTAACTTCTTCCCACAAAGCATGCTACGCACCATGTTCATTATTGTACGATTTTTCCTCTCGGCAGCCCCGTTTTGTTGAGGCGTATATGGAGGCACCACCTCACGCACAATACCCTCAAGATCACAAAACTTCCCAAATTCACTAGAGGCATATTCACCTCCACCATCCGTTTTGAGAATTTTGAGCTTCCGGCCGCTTTGACGCTCCACCATGGATTTGAAACTCTTGAACACTCCAAATACCTCATCCTTTCTCTTGATAAGATAAGTCCAAAGCTTCCTACTAAAATCGTCAATAAACGTAACAAAATATCGATTGCCGCCATATGTCTCTACTTGCATTGGTCCACAAACATCGGAATACACCACCTCAAGTAAGTCTTTGGCTCTCCGACCCGCATCCTTGCTAAACACCTTCTTGTGTTGCTTAGATGTGACACATTCCTCACACAATTCTGTCGGAACACTAATATGTGGCAGCCCCGTTACCATTCCACTTTGTTGCAACATCTTAAGATCCCTAAAATTAAGGTGACCAAGACGGTAATGCCATATCCACTCCTCTCTACTTGCCGCGGTAGCTAAACAACGATGCTCCATAACCTTTAACTCAACCTTAAAAGTTCTGTTGGCAGCCATCGGTGCTTTTAGAATCAACACACCATTTGAATCTAAAACGCGTAACATCTTATTCTCCAATCGAATTAAGTACCCTCTTTCAAGCAATTGGCCAATGCTTAAAAGATTGCACTTAATTCCCGGTATGTACAAGACATCTTTGATCCTCGATTGTCCTCCATTCTTCCTTCCGATCAAAACATCTCCTACCCCTTAAAGTAGTGTCGTCGGCAAACTTGACTTTACTCTTTGTCGCTTGATTGATTTGCACAAACCAATCCTTTCGACCCGTCATATGTGTTGAACAACCGGAATCCAAGTACCATTCATCTTTACTTTGGACTCCCTCACGCACGGTAACTAATGCATTTCGATCCGAACACATTTTTTCGCCACTTTCCAAAACAGTACAGCTGTTGTCCCACACACTATCATCACAGTAGCTGCTGCCCGGAACATCAACAATGCCATAATTCTCTTCCATAATCATCACAAGAAGGGTATCTTCATCATCTACCTCTTCCCTAGCAACCTTCGCCTCATCCGCATCCTTTTCCTTGCGTTTTGAGCGACATTCTTTCGCAAAATGCCCATGCTTTTGACAATTATAACACTTCACAGAACTTTTGTCAAACGGTTTGTGGGCGCTTTGATTACCATCTTTGGAGCTTCCTTCACCCTTTGAATTTTGTGGATCTTTTCCACCAAAATTCTTCTTATTTTTAGAAGTCCACTTCCCTTTCGATCTCTTGTTCTTCTCATGTAGACGCGCTTGCAAAGCGATCTCCGCTTTGGCTTTGTCGGCACTTCTCTCATCCATCCTTTGTTCATGCGCCTCTAACGAACTTTGCAACTCATCTTTGCTCAAAGTTGTTAGATCTTTTGACTCCTCAATAGCCACAACAATGTTATCGAAACGTGATGTTAACGAACGCAACACTTTCGATACAACATTCTGCTCAAAGATCATTTCGCCACATGACTTGATTTGGTTGACTAACCGGGTAATGCGCGTGATATAATCGTTGATCGTTTCTTTGTCCTCCATTTGCATTAACTCGAATTGACGTTTGTAAGTTTGTAACCTTACCAACTTCGCTTTGACGGCACCGGCATATGCTTTCTCCAGGATTTCCCATGCTTGCTTCGCGGATTCACAATCACCAACCTTCTCGAAATTGTTGTTATCAACACAAGAGTGAATCAAGAATAGGGCTTTGTAATCCTTCTTCTTTTCTTCCTTGTGTGTAGCCCTGCTAGCATCGTTGGCATCTGCCCCTAACGGTGTAACTCCATTGATGACGATCTCAAGAACCTCTTGGTAACCAAACATAACCTTCATTTGTTTCGCCCATTTGTCGTAGTTCTTCGAATCAAGAATTGGGAGATTGGTGGGAATTCGATCATTGGAAACGGTAGCCATTGTTGGTGTTGCGGCGGATTGGGATCAATAACCAGTGCTCTTGATGCCAAATGTTAGAACAAGCACAAAACCTTGTATGTGAATCAATGGAGGTGATGGATAATTTTGGTGAAATTGGAGGATTGGGGAAGATCAAGTTTAGAGAGAATAGAGATTAATTGAGAGGGTAAAAAAATCATATGGCATTAATTCATTCAACATGTTACAAAATGTATATATAGTGCCTACTAACACTAAACAAAGTAACAAACAAGAGCTAAACAAAAACAGCCTAAAAACAGAAATATTTTTCCTGATTTTTTTTGCAGCATTCTGGCAGCTTTTCCAAAATAGCTTCTCAAATAAGCTATTCTCCAAAAACACTTCAAACCAATTACACTGCATTTGACTTATTCTAATCATTCAACAATTTTCTGCATCACATCATAACCTACGTCCTACGATAGATAGAGTAAGACCCTATTAACTTTGGCATTGCAATGTAAACACTTTATTATTATTTTCGAGAATGTCAATATATTCTTCTATTTTAACTCAGCCATACATACAACTATTAATATTTTATTATTATTTTTCTATCTTACATACAATATTATATTATTTTTTATCCTGCACACCTGTTTTCGGAACACTTACCGTTAGGGGTGCTCGCGGTGCGGTTTGAGCGGTTTTGACGAAAAAATCATCCGAACCGCAAGAGAAAAAATAGTCCGGTTTGGTTTGGTTCGGTTGACTTTTAAAAAAAATCTGAACCAAACCAAACCAAACTAATGCGGTTTGGTTTGGTTTGGTTGGTTCGGTTTTTTACAAATATTTTATTGAGCCATACATACACATATATATATGACAACATAATTTTATATTTAGACATTGATACACTAACAAATAATAACAAAACTCGTCATATTTTGACAACAATTTTTCATGTAACATGTAAAAATTAAATTAGGCAAAAGTGGAATATTAAACATAAAATAATAGCATAAAACAATATAAAATTATTATAATGAAACAAAAAAATAGAAGAGATGAAAGATTAGTGAAGGTGAAAAAGAAAAAGTGTTGAGAGATTAGAGAAGAAGATTTGCGACAAAAATGAAACTGAAATACAGAACATTTACATAAAAATGAGAATGTGAAAAAGAAAGAATATAGGAGAGTAAAGATTATAGAAGAAGAGGGAAGATGTATGTGGCAAAGAAGATGAAATAATGTTATTAGAGATTTGAGAAGATCGGGACTGAAATTATATGTGTAAGGATGAGAAAATTGTTCGTATTCATAAGGCTAATGTATAATAGGTTTAATTTTGGGTTGAATGTGAGTTAAGTAAAATTTAGGTTGTAACATAATGCAGTTTGATTTGGTTTGGTTCGATTTACAAAATACAAACCGCAAACCGAACCGAACCGTGCGGTTTTGTTAAAAAATGACCCAAACTAATCCGAACCAAATGCGGTTTTTTGCGGTTTCGATTTAGTTTGGTTTGGTTTGCGGTTTTCTATTGGGTTGGTTTGGTTTTGAGCACCCCTACTTACCGTCTATCATAAGATTATTTTCTTATTCTCCATATGTACTTTTCTATGACATCCATATTATATTGCTCGTCTTTAATCCATATTTCATTACTTTTCTTTTATAACTAGCGGGATACCCGTGCGTACGCACGGGTACTGGTACGGGACGCAAATTTTTTTTTAATACATAATAAAAATGAAATAAAATAAAAATGAAATTGTAAAATTAAAAAAATTGATTAATATATTATTTATTTAGAAGATAAATTAATAGTAAAGTTGTTATTGTTTATTAAAAAAATAATTTTTGTCATATATTAAAGTTAGATTAGTAGTAAATTTGTTTTGTGTATGTACAACAGTATTATTTCTCCCCTTAATGTTTTCACATATTTGAAACAAATTATTGATAAATAAATTTCTTATGAAATATTTAGATTAATAGTAAAATTGTTTCCAGTTATAATAGTTATAATTTTTCTATATATAATAGAGAAATGAAAATAATGTGAGAATGACTTAAAAACAAATGGTTAATAAATTAATTTATTTTTATACAGAGTGGTGATAAAAAAATATTGTAAAAAGGTAGTAGTTTGTTAAAAACATAAATGGAATGTGTAGAAATAGATATAATATTATTAATGTGTATATATAATGTTAAAATAGGTAAATTGAGAAATGAGACATTTATAATCTATATAGTACCAAGTACAACGGAAAAGTCAAAACTTGCTGAAAAAAGAAATTGTAATAGGTCCAAAACATCTATAATATACAGAGAAGACAATAAATTGACTTGGGCAAAAAAGAACTGACAAAAAGACAAATTTTCCAACCAAGTAAAGTATTTCCCAATGTTATGTTTTTTTAAAAAAGGACAAAGGAAGTGGTATAGGAAATGGGCCCAACGACAAGGACTTAGGTTAAAAAAAGCATATACTGGCCCAACATAGAAACAGAAGTACGTATTTGTGTTACTTTTGTAAGTGAAAAGCCAATCATTCCAAAATAGACGGTAGGGTTTTGCCGCTGTGGCGAGGAGCAGGTTGAAGTCGCAAGAACTACATTTCCGGAGCAATGACATATTCCTCGCCCTTCAATATTCCAGAGCCGTAAGTTGCATGCTTTATCGTTTATAATTTGCATGTTCATTGTTGTGGTTTATAAGTTAAATCTGTTGTCTTTGCTAAATTAGAAACGAAGAGGAACTTGCAACAGAAAATAACTGGGAAAGACTCAAGAGGGAGGCCGAGATTCGGCGAGTGATGGAGTTGTTTGATGTAGCAGAGGTTTGGAGGAGAGGTTGGGAAAGACCGAACCGCATTGAGTGGAGGGGATGCCTATGGAAACGGGAAAGTCGTTTTAGGGTGGTTATGGGTGCTCTTGAGAAAAGACGAACATCAGTCAAATGGAAGGCAGCTTGGCAAGCATTAAAATCTGGGGTGAGCGGAAATCATTCTGGAAATACCGAAAGGAATACGGTAAAACAGGTTGTCCTTGGTGTCGGTGAAAGGCGAAGTATGTCCAGAAGAGAAGCAAGACATACTGTTATTGTTTTATCTTCAGATTCAGGGAGGTAAAATGTAGAAATGATTTGTGTTACTTACATATTCATTGCTTGGCTTGTCTGTTATTAGGAATGTTTAGGCTGGACATGTTTTGATGCATGTAAGATATAGTTGTAAATTTTAAGGTAATAGATATAGGAATGTTTAGCAGTCGATTTAACTTCTGTTACTGATGTTGTAACTATTATATTAACATTGAGACATGTTCTAATGTTGTTTCTCGGGATGCAGGGATGAGATGCTTGGGAAAGAAAGTGATAATTGCAAGAACCTACAAAAGATTCAGAAAGGACAAAATTCAGGTGTTAAAGGAAGGTAAAACATAGACTTGGTATTTGGTAGTTAGATAAAGTGTTGATTCATATAAGATAAAGAACATAACAATTATATAATAAATAATGACATGAATTAGTCATTATAGTTGAAATACCATTTACAAAGTGTTATTGCTGATTTTCTGGATGCAGAGAGGAGAGGGATGGAAGGGAAAGGAGTTCAGATTGGAAGGGAAAATCGGTTATGGTAGAGGATAAAGAAGAAGGAGGGTAAATATATTAATTTATGTTACATATTTATAAGGCAAATCATAAAAAGTTGTCCAACATAAAATCTGGTTTAGTATGTGTTATACCCCAAAATTTGCCCGCATCTTTTTTCAAGAAAACTCCAATCTGAAAATTAAGAGTCTCATATAATCATGGATTTTTATTTCAACAAATATCCTGACATATGAAATGCTTAGTTTTTAGAATTTTTCTTATACAGTAATTTGGCTTGCAGTTGAATTTATTCTTACGCAAACGCCAAATACTGTTTATTACTTCACACATGCTATTTATTTATTTACAGATAAATAGTACTGACACAATTGGTACAAAGTTAAATCTTTTTGCAGGCGCAGAATCAGGAAACTCAGACTGTACTGGTAACAAGTAGATTATTATTATCTTTTGTTTCCCTCTAATTTTTGTACTATATTCCATTATTTTCAAAAATCTTTTCAAATCTCTTTTTCAAAAATCAAATCCTAACTTTATTCTCTACATCTCTCTTTTTCCCAACACTATCATACACTTTCTTTCAAATCTTATTTCCACTCAAATTTTCCTTTTGTACGAAATCACATCATTCCCCAACGTCTCTATCCTTCTTTCCACTCTATAAATACCTCTCTCTTTTTTTTTTTCATAAAAAATCTCACATCAAATTCTAATTCATCTCTCAAATTTCTACTTCATAATCCATCCTTTCTTCTTCCCCGAAAAAATGGCGAAGCGGTGGGAAACGTGTTTTCTTATAATCATCACCATTGCTACGGTGATCATGTCTTTCTTTTGTCTACATAGCCCGGAACACTGTGGACCTGGGATGCTTATGCTCCCAATCATCTACATGTTACTATTTGTAGCATGGGTTATCAATCGTCATTTTTAAAATTTGCCGTATTTCCTATTTCTTAAATGTACCGTTTACTCGTCGTACTGTTCAATATAGTATGTAATATTTGTACTGTCAGTATTAAATGTTGTACTATTTGTCATAATATTGCTTAATTACTCAGATAATATTTTGTGTGTTTTCTGCCAGTCAAATATTCATTTTTCTGTGCATTAAATGATTTTCAGGGTTATTATCGGTAATTTTGCCCGCATACAGTAAATATTAGTTATTTATTATGTCTGTGTTTTTTTAACAAGTCATGTAAATAAACTTTCATAAAACAAAAACAAAAACAACAAAAAAAGAAAATTAACTTTGACTGTTGATTTTTCACTCTAACTGCTACAGTAATACCTAAACGGTCAGTTGACAGCCAAACTGCTGGCAGTACAATTCTCAGTGTTTTGTACCATCAATCAAATCAATATTTCACAATTCAAAATTCCAATATTTTTGTTCTAGAAGTCTTCTGAATATCACGCGATTAGCAGAGACTCAACACTGCACAAAAATCAGGTACGCTTAACTGTCTCCTACACAAACAGTCCCTGACTAGGGTTTTCTTGTTTTTACAGGAGAAACAAGTTTTTGAGACCTCAAATGGATTTCATGCACATCCATATATCTCAAAGTACCATCATACAAATTTTCAAACTTCAATTCACTCAGACGCACCGTCAGCAGCTCAAACAGTCAACAGACGACCCGTTTGACCAAAAAGTCAACAGACAGTCAAAAATGAAATTTTTTGTCAAAGTCCATATTTTGTCAAAGGATTCATCATTTGATCATTGGATGATCATAATTCATCAAGGAAAGATCAAAAATCAACAAAACCCTAAGATTCAAAATCAGGGTTTTTGCCTGAAAAGTCAACTCAACTTTGACTGGTCATATCTCTCTCATCCTTCATCCAAAAAATTCAAACCAAAGCTCATTTTGAAGGAAATTCAATTATATTTCAAATGCAATTGATCCCATGGTCCTTGCATTCACCATTTGAAAAATATGACCAAAGACATTACAGGTCATTTTCAAAGTCAACAAAAAGACACTTTTTTCAAAAGGACACACAAGGAGCATCAAAAATCATTTTGACATGAGACCAAAGGCATTGGTTAGAGAACTCTTTGAGGTTTCCAAAAAGTGCAAGATCTCCTTCATATGACAAAAATTGAGGGATTTACACCTTGTTGAAGTTGGCTAAATTTTGGGAAAATGCATGAAATCAACATTGCTCAAAAATGTATTTTTTCCAAATGGGGCCAAGTTTTCATGGTTCAAACATCATTTACATAATATTATGGGCCTCCCACGACCAAGACTAAGCCCATACCATTTTTATTCATTTTTTGCTTAATTTTGTGTTATTTTAAGATTAAATTAAAAGGAAAAATGAATGGATAATGGGTAGCTTACAATCCAAGCATGACTCACCCAAGGAATCTTCAATTTTCTGCAGAAGATTGAAGTACAAGGCAAGAGCATTGAAGAGAAGAAGACTTGGTCAATAATTCAAAGGTTTTTAATATAAAAAAATCAAGAATTCCACAAAGGCAACTAGATGCTTCTTGGCTTCAATTCTAAGCACAACATAATCTATATAAAGGCTATAACACTTCACAATCAAAAAAGACAGAAATCAGAGCCATTCTTATGCTTGTACCATGCTTGTAACCACTTAAACTTTTCAAAGAAATTTCAAATTCGAATTTTTAATTTCAGTCAATTTCAATACAAACTAAGCATTCAAACATCATCTCTGAGCTTCACTGAAACTATTCCAATCAATTGCAAGTCTTAAACCTCACTGAATCGAGCTACACAGGTCACAATTTGCTCAAACTAAAACTGACTTGCATCTCATAACACAAGCATATCTAGCACGATGTAGACATATATTTGAACTTGGTGTGGTGTGTAGATCATTTCTGGAACTTTAATTGAGTTTTAGACGCTTACACACGAAGTTACCATTCTAGGGTTCATAATCTCAAAATTAGGGTTTTCTGAAATAGGCAAAATTAGAGGATCTAAGTGGTACCATTGAGTTCGTATGGATCAGACGAGTTGAATGGATAGGTCGCGCCAAAGTTATTTTTACGTTTGACCCTATTCGCTATTTTGCAGGTTTAAACATCATGTATTATAGCGCTTTTTTACAAAAGCGCCGTTATAAGTGTTGTCTGGAGGTTGAAGACGAAGACGTGTCTTCCCCCCATTGGTTCAGACGCGCGCGTGTTTTTTTTTGAATTTGTCTCTGATTCTGTGCTTTGCAGGTGTAACTTTTACCACGTGCCTCAATGTCTGGACCATCTGATCTCATTTAATGAACCATCCAACGCCTCAGAATGAATCCTCATACCATGGACTCTCAGATTAATCACACATGATCATGTATCCTTTTATTTTCTATTTTATTTTAATTTTCTTTGCAAAATTAATTAAAAATAGTTTTAAAAATCCAAAAAATGCATAAAAAATATTTTTAGACTTCTAAAATAATATATTATTTTCTGAAATAAAAATATTTTATTTTTCTTCATAATTTCAATATTTTGCATAATTAATTAGTATATATTTTTATATTTGCTTTTTAATTATTCTAACCAATCAAAAAATCATAAAAAAATTGTTCTTTATATAAAATATTGTTTATATATTATAAACTAATTTTGTACATATTTTGAATAATTTTCTCTCTAAGTTTTAATTATTTGTATAATTATTGGCATAATTATGTTTTAATTAGCTTAATCAATTTCAAATCAATTTCAAATCAATTTCAAAAAATTCCAAAAAAATTAGTTTTGTTTTAAAATTAATTGACAAATATTTTGTACATATTTTTAACTTGATTTCTAGGTTTAAATCTATTTTCATCTTTTTCTTCATTTTAATTTAATTAATCATGCATTAATTATAATTAAAACCAATCATAAAAAATCCAAAAACATGCCTTTTATTTTTCTTGCAATTTAAATTCCTAGATAAATGTATAGGATGTCAAATTCATGTAAATAGGCTAGTTTACATTTCCTGCACAATCGATGTAATAGCGTAGATTTACTTTCCGCACTTTACATTTCCGCATTTTAATTTCCAGCAAATATAAACTGCGTGTATGCCAAAGATAAAATTGAACCGTTAGATCACTAACTTCAAAGATAAAATATCTGAATCCAATCACAATCACACTTGCACCTCTTAAGGTAATCCCTTCTCATTCTTTTCAAAATCAAAGTCAAAATTCTACTGTTTCGAGTACAAAATTAAACCTTTTGTTTATATCCGGTGAAAGGATAGATTTTTAAAGGGAATAAGGATAAAGACCTTACAACTCAGGGTAGACCTCCTAGTTTGCTTGCTCAAATCAAAACAAACAAAATTCTCATACACTGTTGTTTTTCAAAACAAAACTTTCCAAAAAGACAATATTTTGTATACATCCAAACACGGATCATTACAAAGTTAACGTTCTTTTTCAAAACATCTTTCGAAAGATAAACAAACATTTTGTATACATCCGCACAAGGATCATTACAAATTCAATTTACAAAGATATTTGAAACCACATATGAGCATTCTAAAACAATTGAAAAGTGATCGAAAAACAAGTGAGCTAAGCAAACTTAAGAGCCCATGGATAACCATGGATACAAAGGGTGCTAACACCTTCCCTTTGTATAACATACCCCCTTACCCAGAATTTCTTAAAGGTCTTTTTTCTGTTTCTTTTATAAACCTTTCCTTAATTGGATAAAATAAAAGGTCGGTGGCGACTCTGTGAATTTTCAAAAATGCGAAAGCATAAGCGATAAAAAATATGAATACAAGATTACACTCAAAGATGTTTTTGATTTATGGCAAACTCAAATGAGCACTCAATCAAACAAGGCGGAATCAGAAAAGCAAAGCAGTGATCACTCATGAAAGCACGGGATGATCTACTATGTATATAGGTCGACTCAACACAAGCTGAACAAGAAGAATGCAGAAAATCAGCAGTTAGGTCGACCTACTGTCAACCCAGGTCGACCTAAAATGGAGAAAAATCCATATACTTCTGCTAGGTCGACTCACAGATCATTTAGGTCGACCTAAAATGAAGAAATCTCCATATCAGTCTGCTAGGTCGACCTACATGACAACTAGGTCGACCTAATCTAAGAAATTGTTCCCAGAACGCATCAGAAGAGGATTCTGGTCGACCTACTCCTTCAACAGGTCGACCTAACTGGGAGCATAATTCTGCAAGCACTGCTAGGTCGACCTAAGCTCTACAACAGGTCGACCTAACTGGAAGCAAAACAAAGGCACTTCTGCTAGGTCGACCTAAACTCGTCAACAGGTCGACCTAACTGATCAAGAAAGTCCAAAGTTCAGTTACTCTTGGCTCCAACTGTTATGCAATCATATATATTGTGCAAGGATTAATTATTCAACAACACCAACGATTGAAAGATACACAAATGCTTCTCATCTTCGTTCTTCGTCATCTCCAACACAATTACACATAATCATTCTTGCGTTGCGGGTTAGTGATGAGTTCGATAACGTCCATGGAACGGAATTGAAGATTCCTAGTGGGTGAAGGTTTGTGGGGTTTGTTGGTGAATAAAATCTGCGGGTTTTGTCCTCCACGACGGGTGGTTCTTGGGGGTTTTAATCAAGAGGCGTTCATTGAGGATTCGGCTGAGTGTAACGATTGAGGAACGGGGAGTTCAAGGAATCAAGACAGTGCAGAAGGGAATCAAAGTGAAGCTCTTGGATAACCTTGATCTTGCTCAAGATTAAGGGGGAAGAAGATTCAAAGGATCGACATAATTGGTTTATCGTTTATCGCTTTGTTATCTTCTTTGTATAAACTGCTTTCAACATTAATGAAAGTTTTCCCAATTTCAATTTGGAATTGGGGGCAGACGTAGTCGTAGCGAGGACGGTCGACGAACTGCCTAAACAAATATCGTGTTCTTATCGCTTTTATCTTTTCCTTTACATTCTGTTCATAATTGGTATAATTTCTAAATTGATCAATGATTCAAGTGTTAAAATTGTGAATTAAAAGTTCTGTATAAACATCACAATTCACCACATCTTGAATTAGCATCAATTTGAATATTGTCACCAAGTGTTTGTCTATTTGCTTAATCCACCTTACTCCATTGCAAATCAAAGTTTGTCAATCTAGAAGTTAATTGATATTCAGTTGTGACACGTATTGATTCGATAGCATATCTCTTTATCTGTGATTTCAACTATTTTGTGGTTTTGTAACACATATAACCCTTTGCAATAGCGGTCCGGAATAGACGCAAGTCGATTCAGAACTGCTTTCGCTATAGTCTGTAATAATCCTGGAAAAACTGTGTAGGATCTATTCACCCCCCCTCTAGATCCTTAGGCCAGCGTCTAACAAGTGGCATCAAGAGCTTGGTTAATTTCGTGCTACGTGAAACACTTAGTAGAAAGATGGCTTCCGGACCTAAAGGGGCTCATAATAGAGCTCCAGTTTTCAACGGCGAAAACTACGACTATTGGAAGGATTGTATGTGTGTCCATATCAATGCAATTGATAGGAACATCTGGACAGCTATTGTCAATGGTCCATTTCAGATCACTATGACAAATGAAGCTGGTGCAGTTGTTCCAAAACCAGAAAATACTTGGAATGCTGAAGATGAAAAGAAATATGCATACGATTGGAAAGCGAGAAACATTCTAATCTCAGATCTAGGAGTTGATGAATACTATCGCGTTTACCATTGTAGATCCGCTAAAGCTATGTGGGACACATTGCAAGTTGCCCACGAGGGAACGGATGATGTCAAACTAGCTAGGATCAATACGCTAACTCAAGAGTTCGAACTTTTCCACATGGAAGATGGTGAATCCATCGAAAGCATGCAGAAGAGATTCGTTCACCTGAAAAATCGATTAAATTCTCTTGATAGACCTGTTTCCAATGCAGTTGCTACTAACAAAATCTTAAGATGTTTGAACAGGGAATGGCAACCCAAAGTTACAGCAATAAAGGAAGCAAATGATCTAAACTCTTTGGATATTACCACTCTTTTTGGTAAACTAGAGGAACATGAACAACACCTTAAATGCCTTGACATGCATGAGAAAAGGGCAAAGAAAGAAAAGAACACGAAAAAGGAGGTAGAAAAGAAGTCAATAGCTCTAAAAGCTTCAAGCTCCAAGACCTCAATACAAGAGCTAGAGGATAGTGATACAAGTGATGATGAAGACTCCGATGAAGAAGAAATGGGACTGTTTGTGCGAAGATACAACAAATATCTAAAGAAAAATGGAGCAAAGCATTCTAACAAAGGATTGATCAACTATAGAAAGCAATCAACCATTTCCAAACAATATGACAACAACAAAGGAAAAATCAAAGGGTTGTGCTTCAATTGTGGGAAAGACGGTCATTACAAACCGGATTGTCCATACCTTAAGAAAGAAAAAGAGAAGAACCAAAGCAAAGGTCATAACAAATCTAAAAGAGCCTACATAGCATGGGAAAGTGATTCATCTAGTGAAAGCTCATCAAGCGATGAAGAAGAAGTAGCAAATTTATGTCTCATGGCTCATCAACACAAGAAAAAGAAAGCTGAAAAATGTCTTGATATTGCCGAAAGGTTGTGGTTCCTTGATAGCGGATGTTCAAGACACATGACGGGAGACATATCTCTTTTCGTTGAGTTTCAAGCAAAGAAAAAGGGGTTTGTCACCTATGGAGACAACAATCGAGGAGCCATACTCGGTAAAGGAAGTGTAGGTAACCCTTCCACTACTACTATAACTGATGTGCTACTAGTAGAAGGCCTTAAACATAATCTTTTAAGTATAAGTCAATTGTGTGACAAAGATTTTAAAGTTCTGTTTACAAATTCTGGTTGCACAATAGAACATACTAAGAAAAGAGAAATTATGTTTAAAGGCTTAAGAGTGAACAATATTTACATGCTAAACTTGGATGAAGTATCTAAGTCAAGTACAAAATGTCTAATCGCTCTAGGCGAAGACTCATGGTTGTGGCATAGACGTCTCGCCCACATAAATTTTGACTTACTAAATAAAGTTGTCTCAAAAGATTTAGTAATTGGCCTACCTAAAATGAAGTTTTCAAAAGATCATCTATGTGATGCTTGTCAAAAGGGAAAACAAACAAAAATCTCTTTTAAACCAAAGAACGTGGTTTCAACATCACGCCCTCTTGAACTACTTCACATGGATCTCTTTGGCCCTTCAAGGACTAAAAGCATAGGTGGAAACATCTATGGTTTTGTCATTGTTGATGATTACTCTAGATTTTGCTGGACAATCTTTTTACCTAGTAAGGACCAAACCTTTCCAGCTTTCACACAATTTGCAAGATTATGTCAAAATAAAATGAACAACAAAATAGTTGCAATTCGAAGTGATCACGGTGGAGAGTTTGAAAACTACCTTTTTGAAAAATACTGTGATAAACATGGAATTGAGCATAACTTTTCAGCTCCTAGAACACCACAACAAAACGGTGTTGTTGAACGTAAAAATCGGGTTCTAGAGGAGCTGGCAAGAACAATGCTGAATGAGAGCAATCTACCTAAGTATTTCTGGGCTGACGCGATCAGCACCGCATGTTATGTTCTGAATAGGATAATAATACGTCCTATACTGAACAAAACTCCCTATGAATTACTAAAAGGTAGAAAACCAAATGTATCTCATCTCCATGTATTTGGTTGCAAGTGTTTTGTCTTGAACAATGGTAAGGATAATCTTGGAAAATTCGATGCTAAAGCTGATGAGGGCATTTTTCTTGGTTACTCACAATCTAGCAAAGCATATCGGGTATATAATAAGAGATTGCTTATAGTAGAAGAGTCGGTACACGTGTCTTTTGATGAATCTTATACAAAATATGTCGAGAAAGGTCTTTCGTTTAATGGTGCAGGTCCATCCACTGAAGACATTGTCCGAGATAAGGAAGACGAAAATGAAAGTATTGTAAAGAAAGATGCTGAGAAAGAGAAAGATGAGTCTCATGATGAACATAAAGAGGAAAGCATCTCTAATAATGAAGAACTTCCAAAGGCTTGGACAAATGTCAAAGATCATCCAATTGACAATATAATAGGAGACATCTCAAAAGGCGTTACAAGACGATCAAGGATAAGTAACTTCTGTCATCATTTTGCTTTTGTTTCACAAGTTGAGCCGAAAAACGCTAAGGACGCATTACTTGATGAGCATTGGCTAATGGCCATGCAAGAAGAATTAAGCCAATTTAAACGGAATGATGTTTGGGATTTAGTCCCTCATCCGGGAGATCATCAAGTAATCGGGACTAGATGGGTTTTTCGTAACAAACTTGATGAAAACGGCGTTATTACTAGAAACAAGGCTAGATTAGTTGCCCAAGGTTATAATCAAGAGGAAGGTATTGACTATGAAGAGACGTACGCTCCTGTAGCACGTCTCGAAGCAATTCGTCTCTTGCTTGCCTATGCTAGTTCAAAAGACTTCAAACTATTCCAAATGGATGTTAAAAGTGCCTTTCTAAATGGCTACATAAATGAAGAAGTCTATGTTGCTCAGCAACCTGGCTTTGAGAATTACATGTATCCTACTCATGTTTATAAGCTGAAACGTGTTCTTTATGGTCTTAAACAAGCCCCTCGGGCTTGGTACGAAAGATTGAGTAAATTTCTTCTTAGTCAAGGATACTCTAGAGGTAAAGTTGACACTACTCTTTTTATTAAACGAAAGGATAAAGATGTTCTCTTAGTTCAAGTATATGTAGATGATATTATATTTGGATCGACTAATGCAAAACTTGTCAAAGACTTCTCTAAGCTTATGCAGAATGAATTTGAGATGAGTCTCATGGGTGAACTAAACTTCTTCCTTGGCCTACAAATCAAGCAACTCAGTCATGGAACGTTTGTGAGTCAAACGAAATATTGTACAGAGCTGCTCAAGAGATTTGGAATGAGTGAGGCAAAAGAGATCAACACACCTATGGCAACAAACACAAACGTAGACAAAGATGAGAAAGGTAAAGAGGTTGATGTAAAACTGTACCGAGGTATGATAGGTTCACTATTATATCTTACCGCCTCAAGACCGGACATTATGTTTAGTGTGTGTATGTGTGCAAGATATCAATCTTGTCCAAAAGAATCTCACCTCAAGGCTGTCAAAAGAATTCTGCGCTATTTACGTGGAACTACTACTTATGGTCTATGGTATCCAAACGAAAATGATTGTCACTTGGTAGGATTCTCGGACTCAGATTTTGCTGGCTGCAAATCCGACAGAAAAAGTACCAGTGGAACATGTCATCTTTTCTCAAATTCATTGATAAGTTGGCATAGCAAGAAACAAGTATCGGTTGCATTATCTACTGCTGAAGCAGAATATGTAGCTGCAGGAAGCTGTTGTGCGCAGATATTATGGCTCAAACAACAACTTCTTGACTTTGGCATCAAGCTTGATCACATACCTATCATGTGCGACAACACAAGTGCAATAAACTTAAGCAAGAATCCTGTCCTACACTCACGAACCAAACATATTGAAATAAGGCATCACTTCCTAAGAGATCATGTAGAGAAAGGAGACGTTACACTTGAACATATAGAAAGCAAGAAGCAACTAGCCGACATTTTCACCAAACCTCTAGCAACGGAGCAACACTTTGATATTCGTAGGGAATTAGGGATACTAGATATCTCTAATTTGGGCTAACTACGCTTATTCCTCCTAAAGTTATTCCTTTACTTTATTTCTATATATATTGTTTATTCTCAAGCTAACATCATTTCTTAAAGGTAGCTCTTTATCAAGTCAATGACGAAGGACTTCCATGAACGGTGACACCTATACACTGAGAAGACGGTAACATGTTTATTGTTCACTTCCAAAAATTTCATTGATACTGTAATATGCTATCAATTAACATGCTTATAGTGGCTTTATACACATATATCTCTTGCTCTTGTATGTGTTTCATTTTAATATCCGACTATGCATGCTCGAGTTTTGTCTATGTTTCTCTTGTTACTCTCCTACTCTGTTTCTTTGTTTCTCTTTTTGATGTTGTCAAAGGGGGAGATAGATGCAATAGATGCTGAGTGTACGGGGGAGCTTTGTGAAGAGATTGCTTGGTTGAGAGATAGATGCTGGATGTACGGGGGAGCCTTGTTGAGTCTTTATCACTTTCTACCAAAGCTTTGACTATTGGTTTGCCATCATCAAAAAGGGGGAGTATGTGAATACAAGATTACACTCAAAGATGTTTTTGATTTATGGCAAACTCAAATGAGCACTCAATCAAACAAGGCGGAATCAGAAAATCAAAGCAGTGATCACTCATGAAAGCACAGGATGATCTACTATGCATATAGGTCGACTCAACACAAGCTGAACAAGAAGAATGCAGAAAATCAGCAGTTAGGTCGACCTACTGTCAACCCAGGTCGACCTAAAATGGAGAAAAATCCATATACTTCTGCTAGGTCGACTCACAGATCATTTAGGTCGACCTAAAATGAAGAAATCTCCATATCAGTCTGCTAGGTCGACCTACATGACAACTAGGTCGACCTAATCTAAGAAATTGTTCCCAGAACGCATCAGAAGAGGATTCTGGTCGACCTACTCCTTCAACAGGTCGACCTAACTGGGAGCATAATTCTGCAAGCACTGCTAGGTCGACCTAAGCTCTACAACAGGTCGACCTAACTGGAAGCAAAACAAAGGCACTTCTGCTAGGTCGACCTAAACTCGTCAACAGGTCGACCTAACTGATCAAGAAAGTCCAAAATTCAGTTACTCTTGGCTCCAACTGTTATGCAATCATATATATTGTGCAAGGATTAATTATTCAACAACACCAACGATTGAAAGATACACAAATGCTTCTCATCTTCGTTCTTCGTCATCTCCAACACAATTACACATAATCATTCTTGCGTTGCGGGTTAGTGATGAGTTCGATAACGTCCATGGAACGGAATTGAAGATTCCTAGTGGGTGAAGGTTTGTGGGGTTTGTTGGTGAATAAAATCTGCGGGTTTTGTCCTCAACGACGGGTGGTTCTTGGGGGTTTTTATCAAGAGGCGTTCATTGAGGATTCGGCTGAGTGTAACGATTGAGGAACGGGGAGTTCAAGGAATCAAGACACTGCAGAAGGGAATCGAAGTGAAGCTCTTGGATAACCTTGATCTTGCTCAAGATTAAGGGGGAAGAAGATTCAAAGGATCGACATAATTGGTTTATCGTTTATCACTTTGTTATCTTCTTTGTATAAACTGCTTTTCAACATTAATGAAAGTTTTCCCAATTTCAATTTGGAATTGGGGGCAGACGTAGTCGTAGCAAGGGCGGTCGACGAACTGCCTAAACAAATATCGTGTTCTTATCGCTTTTATCTTTTCCTTTACATTATGTTCATAATTGGTATAATTGCTAAATTGATCAATGATTCAAGTGTTAAAATTGTGAATTAAAAGTTCTGTATAAACATCACAATTCACCACATCTTGAATTAGCATCAATTTGAATATTGTCACCAAGTGTTTGTCTATTTGCTTAATCCACCTTACTGCATTGCAAATCAAAGTTTGTCAATCTAGAAGTTAATTGATATTCAGTTGTGACACGTATTGATTCGATAGCATATCTCTTTATCTGTGATTTCAACTATTTTGTGGTTTTGTAACACATATAACCCTTTGCAATAGCGGTCCGGAATAGACGCAAGTCGATTCAGAACTGCTTTCGCTATAGTCTGTAATAATCCCGGAAAAACTGTGTATGATCT